>NC_088979.1:52949319-53049319 GCF_963932015.1 Anas acuta | reverse complement strand
GGCCCGGCTCCAGCCCCGAAAGCACCGGCGGCGGCCCCGGGAGGGACACCGGGGACCGGGGGAGGGCTTCCCGGGGACCCGGGGGGAAAAGAGACGGAGCCGGTGGCTGCCTGTGGCCGGGCGACACGGCAGCAGCCCGCTAAATGCCGTCACACAGCTCGGGGGAAGGGGAAAAGCAAGCCCCCTCCCCACCTGCGCGCTCCTGGCAATGGAGAGGGAAGCAGGGGAAAATAAAAGAAAAAAAAAAAAAAGAAAGAAAAAAAAAAGGCTATTCAGGCAGAAAAGGGATCCCTGGAAGAGAAGAATATGTGCCGGGATTGTTCAACTTTTAATAAGTTTTAGGACTAATTCCAAACCCAGCAATGATTCCTGATCAAATTATTCCCCTGGAAATGCTCCTACACGTTCTTTTTATTAAGATTTCTTTGGCTGCCAGAAATGAAATATGAGACGTAGCAGATAGAAAGTAAAGGGAGGCCAGAGCAAATTCTTATAAGTTTTTTTTTCTTTTCTTCTTTTTTTTTTTTTTTTTTTTTTTTTTGGAGGGGTGGAGGGGAAGGAGGCGGGAGCGGAGGATGGAGCCAGAGAAATGACAAGTTATCTAAGGCAGCTCTCGCTCAGGTGCCGAGCGATGTGAATTCGCACTCCAGGCCTGAGCAGCGAGGCGGCTTTCGAGCACATCCCAGGCTTTGACTCGAGGAATTTGACTCGCCCTCTTTTCGCTCAGGGGCTGAAGCCGGGCTCGGCGCGTTTGCGAGGAGCTGCTTTCCCAGCAGCAGGCTCGGAGACCGAATTAGTCCCCGCGTCTTTGTCTAGGGCACCCAGACATAGCCAAAAAAAAAAAAAAAAAAAAAAAAAAAGCAGGGTCCGTGCTCGCCCCCGGAGAAGGACGTCCCCGGGCTGTGCAGGGCCCCCCTGCAGCTCCTCGGGTCTGGGCGAGCGCAGCAGGCAGCAGCCGAGCCCTGGGTTTCGGCAGGGGCTACTCGCCTCTTTCGGGCTCAGGAAGAGCTTACCTATCCGGGAAAAGAGGGTGTCTCTCCACTGTTTTATTTTAACGCGTCTTAATAACCCGAATTGTCTCTATAGCATAGAGCTCGGGAGTAAGAAGCATTAAATCTGGTCGTGTTTTAAGAGGGATCAGCCTGAACAGAAATCAATTAGCACCGCAGACAAAACCAAGCCCTTCTAAAGACAAGTGACACCGCATTTTCAGCATACTTCGGTGGTTAATCGTGAGATGCTTCAGCAGTGCCGGCCGGAGGTGCCCGCCGGCCGGCTCCGCTCCCCACGAAGCCCCTGGGCTACGGCTCCGTGCCTGCAGCTCGCCTGGGCAAAACCAAGCCAAACCCAACCAAACCACCACCAAACGAACAAACCCGGTCCCTGGGATTAGGAGGGTGTCGGACCTAGAGGCACCTGGGAGCCAGAATTAGGCAACCCCGACGCTTGCCCCATTGCCTGTGTGGCTGTGCTCCCACCTGGCAGGTGGGGAGCTGGGTCCTTGCCGGAAAGGATCCACGGGGATCCGCTCCCTGAGTGGTTTGCTCACACCTCCCACATTAGGCACTTTCAGGATAAATAAAACACGGACCCAGCTCGGCGTGCATTGGCACCTCTTTGCCCTTGCACATCCAAGTGCGGGCATCCTGAGTGCGCGGTGCTCGGGGCACGCAGAAAGCCTCGCCGGCCCTGTGGGGCTCCACGGCCAGATTTAGCCCCCTGGCTTCCGTGTGTGGCTGCGATAGTTTCTTGAATGCGTGCTTCTCGGATGTCGGGCGATGACATTTCATTAAAACCTGCTCTAATTGCCCAAGTCCGGCCGGCGGTTGGGGTATGGTCATTCCTTCCTTGCCCAGCCTTTCTTGACCTTGTTAGCGTAATTACGGAAGAATAAAGGTATGTCTGAAATTTGTTTTCACAGCCTGAATGTTCTGCATACAGGATAAATAGTACTTTTCATCATCTAAATTTAATAATTAGCAACCCGGCATTCAAGTAGCCCAGCAACCGGTGTTGCTGGCCAATATTTACCAAAACATTTCGTGTAAACGATGCCCATTCGTATGTACCTGCACAAAACAAACGATATTGTCACGTCCATATTCTTTCATTAAAAATTTGTAACACTAACATTGATATTTTACTACATTTTGAACAAAATCTCAGCAATTTAAATAGGAAAAGCATCCAATGTATAAAGAATAAGAAAGCAATTGCAGCAGGTTTCTCTTGGTCACAGATAAAAAATACTGGGGAAAATCCAGACCACAGTAAAGAGAACGACATAAGTAACAAGGATTTCACTAGGACCAGGCTTTTACCCAACATTTCTTTTTTTCGTTGATGCTTTGCAATAAATTAATTAGAGTCTGGGCTCCAAACTCTTCAGAGAGTCATAAATCCTGGTGAAAACATGCTCCCTCTTGAAGTTGCACCTGGATCACTGGTAGGAACATTTTTTTAATTCATGTAAAAGTTCCTTTCTTCATAATAAAGTGAGAAGTCGAAGAGGATAGCGGATTACAAGAAAATTTGGACTTTAATTTGCATCTCATAAGTATACTTAAGAATGTCCTTTTTCTGACATGAGCTAATGGCAAACTTGGCTCCCGGATGACCGACTAGGACACATTATTTAAGGATTGCTAATTAAAACAATTGCTGAAGGCATATTTCCAGGTTTACTGATTTATTTTTTTTCTCTCACATTTTCAATAGTAATTCTTACTACAACACAGAAGACGTACCCAAGGCTCGCTCCCTCTAAACGGGTAGAATATTTTACCTCAAACTTGTGACAAGGGAAATGGTCTCTTACTTCTGAAGGATTTAGGTATAAGATTGCAAGGTTTTAGGGAAAGTGAACTCTTTACAAGGCACTGGTTTTGTTGATGGTGATTGATTTAGTTTCCATACGAATGTTTAAGTTTTTGCCAGCCTCCAAACCCCCCACTTAAAAGAGAACACCAGTTCTATCTCATGCTCTCTTTCTATAAATTGGAAGGAGGGGAGTTAAGTCCTAATGAACTATTGGTTTATGATCAGCTGTGGAGAAGTAATGACAGCTTCAGAGCAGGTCCACGCAAGCAAGTCTGTCCCTTGTGAGCTCACCAACACAGCTCCTATACAGCTGAACATCTCACAGCAAAATCATGCTACTTGCAGCTGCGAAGTGAGCTGATATCCCACGTCCATGAGCATCTCCTCTCCATGGCAGAAGATACTCCCTTGGCCATGCCACCCGTGCTTGCTCTTTTGGAGTTTTTCCATCCAATTCTTTCATGCTCTGGCCAGCCATCACAACCAGTTTGTTCTCATCCTCTTCATGCTCACAGCTGCCCTTGAGCCATGAAGTTATGCACTTCAGAATATATATATATATATATATATATATATTCTGAATATATATATATTTTTTTTTTTTGAGACTGTCTTTTCCAGATCAATTTCCTCTCACTTAGGGATGTGACAACTTCCTCATGCAGCTCACACCGTCCTTTAGCCACATCCAAAAGACCTCCCTCTTTCACCCTCTTGTTCCCTTACTTCTTCCTCCCTGGTGGCTGTAGAGAAGATGGTTTAATCTGCCACCTTCACCTTGGCAACACAGAATATGCTTCTTTGCTCAGATTCTGTCTTTGTAGGTCTTTTCAAACTGCCTTATCTTTGTGATTTTTAACATACCAGAATTAATTCAGCATAGCTCAGAGCAAACTCCTAGTTTCTCAGGCTTTATGCATTTTCTCACTCTCCTCCCTTACTTAATATTCCTATCAACATCTCTGAGCCTTGTCCTTTCTTCTGGTCCTTCCAACCAAACTCTAGTCTAGTTTTACGTCATTTGGGTTTGTGTAAGTTCCGTTGAAAAATGTCTTTCTGTCCACCTTCCTTATGTTCTTTCATAATAGTGTGTGGGTCTCCTTCACCTGTGTGACCACCTCCTGATGTGTTTTCCTCCTCTGTGCCCCTTGTCTCCATGCAGTTTTAAGGATTTTCAACACAACTGTTGTGCTAGCATTGACAACTGCATGCCGTATTCCATCTTATTCCCTAACTACACTATCTCTTCATGTGCTTCTGCCTTTGTTGTGATTTTGATATCACCTTCATGGCCCATTGATTTAACTTCCTCCTCAAACACCTCCAGCTTTTCCCAGAATATCAATTCTGTGTTTAAGAAGCTTCCTATGAGGTGCGTTGCATAGTGTCCTCCTCCTAATCTCTCCTTAAAGAGATTGCACTAGCAAACACTCAACAAAAGCAAGGCAGCTGGAGGGCTGCTTATGAGTGATGATTTTACCCTTTCCTCATCCTGTTTGCGTGTTGGATTATCTGTTGTCTTGTATTACACACTAGGATTGTTCACTCTCCAGTCCCAGGATGTATCTTAAGCTGCATGCACAGCACAGCTGGCTGAGGAGCACAGTTTTCATTTGTCAGGAGAAAAAATACACACACACACGCACATGCACATGGTTTATTTTATATGTATTTATACATACCTTTCATTTCAGTCAAAAACGTTTTGCCACAGTCTGGACATTTTGTAGAAAAATAGATTGCTTTTAAAGCACCAAAATGCAAAGTTTCCAAATAAGACATGCACTTTGCAGCTTGCATTTGATGAGGCAACTGCTCTTCTGTCATGGGTCTTCTGCAGTGTGCCATCACTGGGCATCTGTGGAAGATCCCACAACACATGTCGGTGAGACACCTCCAGCACCCAAACTGCCCCAGGGCATTGATGGACCCCAAGACATTGCCCAGAGCCTGGGCTCAGAATCCCAGCCCTGTAGTGGGTTCATGAGGGCTTTATAGGGAGTATGGTTTCAGCCAGGCCTCACAGGTGTGCTGGGCTCCCTGTGGCACATGAATTAGGGGTGCTGAAACCTGTTAGAGCTGGGACCCCGAGGGCCTGGGGATCCCAGCACCGTGACTGACAGTCTGGAGGCTCTTACTTTGCTGGTTGCTTGGAACCAGCAATCACAAAATCTCAAGTTTTGGCCCTTGGGCAGTTCACCTCGATGTTAGCTCAGAGGTGACGGGACTACAGTCTTGTAGCTGGGGTGATATTTAAGCCCTGTCGGTGGCTCTAAGGCAGATTCACCTGTAGCATATCTCAGTCAATGGACCTTCAGGTGCTCTGCTCAAGAACAGACCTACTAAGTGGTCTGTCCCAGGGACGGGAGGTCAGTGTTTTCACGGCTGAGTTCCAGGGAAGGTCCACCAGGGGTATCTTTCAAGGTGGGGACAAGGATCCAGCATCCAGGATGCTGCATAAGCTCTGTTGAGCAAATATTTATGTTCTGTGCTTGTAGCCTCTTTAGCACAAGTGGTCCACAGATGAGGTGCTGGCATGCAGGATTGGCCACAGACCAAGAGAAGTACATTCCCATTACCAGGAGTAACAGGTGACAGCTTCTTCCCAATCTGAGTTTAACACAAGTGGTTTCAAGGTATCCTGACCATGGACCTCAGTATAAGCTCAAACCATAGGTGTTATTTATTTATTTATTTATTTATTTTAGACATTGGAACAGGCTGCCCAGGGAAGTGGTGGAGTCACCATCCCTGGAAGTCTTTAAAAGACATTTAGATGTAGAGCTTAGGGATATGGTTTAGTGGGGACTGTTAGCGTTAGGTCAGAGGTTGGACTCGATGATCTTGAGGTCTCTTCCAACCTAGAAATTCTGTGATTCTGTGATTATTTCATCCAACTGCTTGGAAGTGGAAGCTGAGATCCAGCATGGACTTCAGGCAAATTTGAGAAAGCGGTGAGTTAGAAAGTTGAGGACATACGAGATTCTTCAGATGGACCAATACACAAGTGGAATAGACTCAGCTCTAATCTGAATGGGAGGACAAAACTACAATTTTATCACATGGTTTGAGGATATGTACAGCATCAACAGATGCTGGAGGGGTAGGGGAGATAAAGCTCCCTTCACCCCTTTAAGAAATCAATACTCACATAAGCTAATATCCTATGACGTTGATGTTTTAATTTTACTTGCTTCCCCTGGTTTATCACAGCTTACACCTTGGCAGTTCTGCAGGATATACCCACTTTATACCTGTATGTTTTTGGCAAATACAAACGAAGACTCCCTCGATACTTACAGTCACAGCAGTGAGCTCTTGGAGTCGTGCTGCTTCTGGAGGGAACAGCATTTCCATGGAAAGCAGGGACCTCTGAGGAAACATGCATGATGCATACGAATGTCAGACTTACGTATGTAGATAGCTACATGTGTAAATGATTTTCATTAATTTGTTGATACAAGCAGCAATACCCAGCTAGGAACTCTTCATCTCATGGATAACTCTAGGGGACGTTCGATTATAACAGCAGCACAAAACAAAATACAAAAGCATCAGCATAGCCTAAATATCTCATCTGCAGGTTGAGCAAACTGTGTTGCTTTACTTTGTATGCTTTACCCCTCTCCATCTGATTGTTAATACTTTATCCCTCTTATTGGCACTGTTACTGTTTTTAACATCATTGATCTCAGCGTGGGCAGGAATGGCATATGCAGGTGGAAAGCGACCCAAATTCACGGTGCTCACCTCTGGGCCCTGTATCAGAGGCAATGTCCATGTGCTCTGCCCACGTGTCCAACTGCTCACCAAGCAGTTCCAGAGGAAGCAAGCCTACATGTCCATGGAGTTACGGATTAGGGTTGGAAATAGGCAGTATGCTTGGTATCGCCTTCAAGATCTGTCTGAAACTTTTCCTTGGGTTGGGACCCTGAAAATTTCTGTACCTGATGGATAGGGTTGAACTTGGAAAGACCTTACGGCTGGAGCCTTTCCCTGTGGAGGCACCAGATGGGGTTTCTCCCCGATGCCCAGCTGCCCATTTGCACATCGAGCAGCTGCAAGACCACCTTCCCCCAGCCAGATTTACCCTTACCTGGCCCACGAGACCAGCAGTTTCCAGGAGGGGACCACCAGCCAACATGCTGCCTGTTGGCACAACCTTTTTCCCCATTGGGAAACCATCCTAAAAATCACCATGCGTGTCCGTGGGGTGAAAAACCCACCGGGGGACGGGAAGGGGAAGCGCTCTGGCTGTCCATCAGCAGTGACCTGCCCGAGCCTGAGCCCCTTTGGCAATTATTAGGGCCGGGCTGGGGACAAGCCTCGGGGCAGCCTGGGCTAGCGAGGAACCCTCGCAGCTCGCCGGGGGCGCGCTCCCGAAGCTCCCCCCCCATCCCCATCCGCGCGGGGGCGCGCAGCGGGGGCGCGCAGGGAGGAAGGCGCCGGGGCAGAGGGGGCTCGGAGCGCGACGAGCAGCCTTATCGCCGCCGGTATCTTTACAACCGCTCAGATGAGTTTTTAATTGTGGCTTAATGCGTTTAATTATGACAACTCTCGCCCATTTTCAAGTATGATGTATTAATATTACAGATCATTAACGCCGCTAAATTGCTGTAATGACACAGAGTCCTCGGTGTCCCAGTTAGACGGAGAAAAGACCCGCTTTTCTCATTTGGCGCTTTTGTTACTCGCCTTATAGGAAATTCATGCACGATCCTCGAGTCTTTAAAGCATGTAGGAGAGGCTGCTGCTGCTGCAGCCTCCTTATTAAATTATTGATAGAGAAAATCCCCCATGTAAAACTTCCCGAGCCTGAGACGGCACAGGAGCTAATATTGTCTTTCTAATATCCACTTCATCAATATAAAAGTTAGAAAGCCTCGGCTCTCGAGCGGGTCCCCCCATCCCCTCGTTCATAATTAGAGCAGACCGCATTTAACATCTGCAAAATAGTCATGCTTATAAGGAATGAGAAATGCGAGATGTTCCATTCTGTTTGCAATGGTTAGACCGTTTTAATCTCTTAACTTCAATATATGTCCTCTAGCAGGCTATACTTCTTGGATTTCATTTTTAGATCCTTAAGGCTGCATATATCTGTCAAACAGCCATAATGAATTTAAAGTGCTAATGCCTAGAAGACCAGGAAAAAAAAAACATTGAAATATATCCTCGCTTGATTAAATTACCACCTCTAGCTACTTTACCTCCTTATGTCCGACCAGATTTCCCTTTTTACTTACCAAGTACCGGATCTGGAAGATGTGGAAGATGTAATTTCATGGTTAAAAGAAACACACTCACACACACACACACACACACACACACGTCCCCAGAGCCCCCCCCCTCCCATTCAGACGTGTGCCCGGACCAGGGGGCTTGCCGGCGGCTCGTCCTCGCACCCAGCCCGGGGGTGGGTCGGGGTCCCCCAGGGGGACAGGGGCCGGGGTTTGTCGCCCCTCGGGACGGGACGGAGAGCCACGATCCCTCCGACGGTGCCGGCGGTGGCTGGGAGCCGCGGCGCCGGGAGGACAGCACGGTAAAGGGGGGGTGGTGGAGAGGTGGGGGGGGGGGGGAGGAAGGAGAGATACATCGCTGGATAAGCGGCTTCTCTAGGTAAAAAAAAAAAAAAAAAAAAAAGTGAATGGCCCGCAAAAAAAAAAAAAAAAAAAAAAGGATGAATGCGGCGACACAAAGGGAGGGGGGGTGGGGAAAGGAAACGGGTCTGTGGCGGTGGGAGAGAAAGGTAAAAGTGAACAGAGGAGAGAAAAGGAGAGGAAAGAAAAAAAATGTAAATGAGTGAGACAAAAAAGCAAAGAGAAAAAGAAAAGAGAACAAGAGGGGGAAAGAAGTAATATTTTCCTTGATAAAAATGCACAAAAGGGAAGATGAACTTTGTTCTTTTTCTCTTTCTACTCTCCTCTCTCTTTCTGCTTTTCGCCTCGCAGCACGCCAGCCTAAGCTGAGAGCTGTAATGTCATTAAATTGCAAATGCTTTTTCATTTCCGACACACACTGTTTACTTATCTGGCAAAAACATATGTTGGAAGGAATCCGTTAAATTCTGCCCATTGCCTTGGGTAAAAGTGCAATGGAAACGGACCCACTGAGCTTCTTCTTTCTTCTTCTTTTAGCACTTCCCTTATCTACAAGACTGCTTCGCAGAAAACTGGCTAGTTCAATGAAAAATGAAGATACAGCAGGAGATTAGAGAAGAACACTGAGCAAAAAATTCCTGGAGAGAGGGTCACTCCATTGCAAATGATTTCACTCCTCTAGATCTGCATAAATTACTATTTTTAAGGCATCTCCAAAGTCTGTATATTTTTCTCACTCTGTCAAACATTTAATTTCACGCCCCGTGTTCTGAATATGCTAAAATGCATATCTCTGATGCACCTTTAAGCCAGAAAAACGAATGCAAAATTGAAGATAAAATGATGTGATTTGCACTACAAGCCTATTACTTGAGGTATTTACATATAGTTTACCTCTGCAGTTCTGAGAATGATTTATTAAAAAAAAATCTGGATTAAGCTCATATAAATATGTATAAATCTTTGTTTAGAAAATAGATTTTGCAGCTGTTGTGTCAAAAAAAAAAAAGTTCTTTAAGATTCTGTGAAGAATTTTCCTTTTAGCGCGCTTGAAAAAAGAGGGGGAAAGGACAGCATTTGACATCCTGCTTTGGCAGGAAAACACACACGCACACACGTTCGGGATTTTTTTTTTTTTTCCTAAAGACTCCTTTTATTTCACACTTTTTTTTTTTTTTTTTTTTTTTTTTTTTTTTTTTCGGTAAAGTTCCCCGGCCCCCTGCCTCTCCCCCTCCCCTCATTCGCCGGGCAGGAGCCGTGCCCTGCCTTCTGCCGGGCGCGGAGCGGAGCGGGGCTCAGGTGTAGTAAAACAATTGCGGGTTTGGGGATGAAAAAATAAATAAATAATAAAGAAAAAAGAAAAAAGAGCCACGGCTCAGCCCAAAGCGATGCTCGCCCAGGTGCCGGTGCCCGCGGCACGGGCGGAGCGGCCGCCCCCGGCCCTTCCTTGCCCCCCCTCCCGGAGCCCCCCGGCAGCGAGCAAGGCACGGGAAGATGCCCAAATGTCCCCCCCCCGGCTGTATTAAGGTGAGTGGTGGCGGTGCCGGGCGCAGGGCTGCAGCCACTTGAGCAGCCTCAGCCGGGGGCTTTGCTTTGGCCGGACACAGAGCGGGGGTCGGGGTGTCCCCCCAGCCGGCCGCGGCCACCCCCGGTGGCAGCAGCCGGTCCTCGCCCCGCTGCTCCTCCCTCTGCCCTCCCCTTCCCGGCTAACGGGGAGCATCGCTGCGAGAAGGGGGAGACAGCCGAGGAGCCCGAGGGAGGCTCAGAGGGGTCCCCTCCTCTTCTTCTTCCTCCTGCTCCTCTTCCTCTTCCTCCATCCCCCGGCAGAGGCCAGGGTCGCAGCACATGGGACCCCCTGGCTTAATTAAGGGCAGGGGAAGCAGAAGGGGTCACCAGCCCAAATCCCCGTGCGCAGGCCTTCCGGAGCCCCATAGGGTTACGGCCGTGCTCCATGAGGTTAACCCAAGCGAGCCTCCGAAATGCTTCTTCAGGTGCCACTCCAATTCCCGTTCTGTGATGTGTGGCCCAGGCGACAGTGGCTGTTTTGGGGCTGTTTGGGTAGGTGGGAAGCTTTCTTGGGATAACCACATACCCGACTAGGACTTTAGGTAACTTCTAGACCAATTGAAGTGGTGAAATCTGGACTTTGCGTGATGCATGAATTGCAGCTCCCATAGGGATGCGGTGCCCAGGCAGGGATTTTCTCCCTCAGTCCTATCATCCTACTCCCACCTCCAGAACACAAGAGCTTTCTGCCACCCCTCACAAAACAGATGCCATTGCCTGATGTGACAACCTCACTGACAGCAAGAGCCACCTATATGTGCTCCTGCCCCCTTTGGTCTCTGGGAACAGACCTAGGAGATACGGGATTGAAACTCACAGACCGTGCATAACACACGCACTGGTAGCTACAACGCTGGTAGCTAACAGCTAGGAGATTTTGAGATTTTAGCTCCTCTCCTGCTGCTGGGTGATAGCCTGGTGCCTTGTCCATCCATAAGATGGTACATCTCATGCTTCCCAGCAATAGCTCTGCCAACCAGCAGGCTTGCAGTAGCTGAAAATAGTTACCTGTAAGAGGTGGCAGGAGGAAACCTGAGGGCAAAGCGCAGCCTCATGTGCCACGCTGGCTCCTAACAGATTTTGAGGGGGACGAGGCAGGCCCTCCCTGCCATGCAAGCAGAGCATTTGCCACCACACCGCAGGTTGTGTGCTACCGAGGCAGCGATCCCTCTTCAGCCAGGGCCAGCTCGCTGCAACCCCACGGGCTCTGCAGCCAAGCGAGTCACCCATTGCCGCTCCTCTCTGCTTCTTCCAAAGGCATTTATTCATTTCTAACAACGACCTGGCATATTCTGCTCTTTAGGTGTCAGGACTCCGGGTCTGCACCATCACGGCTATACCGAAATGAGTATTTAGAGAGGCTTAATCCCCGTTCAAACCAACTGCAGTTTGCCAGGGCAGGGATGGACCGAGGTAAGGTTTCTGACACACGAAGCTGCTGTGACTTCGCTGTAATTAACCACCAAGGAAGCTGGCTCTGTGCTGAAGGCATGGGCACACGCTGCAGCACTGTGTGCAGAGGGGACAGCTGCACACGCACGTAAGGAAAATCTTTCCAGGACCAAAATCGCCCTGTGGAAAAGGGCAGGGAAGTGACCAGATAATGGCACTGAGTGCACATCTCCAGAACAGAGACCTGAAAACAACAAATAGAGCCCCAGGCACCACAAGGGGACAAGGCGGTGAGCGAGGAGCGGATGCTCTCTCTCCCCCTGTCACTTCACTAATGAAAACAGGGTGACAGGAACACCAGCAGACCCTGCTGCTTCTCAGGTTAAGCTACAGCACTGCCCCGTCCCTCACCACTTCCAGGAGCAATGCAAACAGACTGCAGGGAGCTTGTCACCACTTGCTTGTCTTCTAGGGGTCAGCAGAGGCTACAAATAGAGGGGCTGGAGGCACAAGTGCACGGGAATCGAGCAACGTGGAAGGCACAGAGATCAGACACCCACAGCTCCAGATGAGGAAATATCTTAAAAGTGTTTGTTGGTACTGCTCACCTTTGCGCCTTGCACAATACCCTCCCCCATTGCCTTTCTATGAAAAAGGAGCAATGCAGCCCCGCCACCCTGAACTCGCTGGGTTCTCCAAACCAAGCCTGGCGCTCTCTGCATTACTTTGATGCAGCATCATCCCAATGCACGGATTAAAACCGCCCTGACCCCCCTGGAGCTGATGCAGCTCGTGTAGTCTGTCGCAGGACCGCGCATCTGAGCTGCGGGTAGCGTTGCCATATGCAGTGTAAGGAACCTTCCATATGGTTTCTGAAAAGTGGTTACAGCACACGTGCACCAGGCACTTTTCAAAGTAAAACAGATCTGTTCATTTTTATTTTCAAAATACCAAAGCAGTAAAATCATGTAATTGAGTAATCACTTGCCAAATTTCCTTTTTTAATCTAATCTATTTTGAGTTACATCAGAGCCAAAATGCAAATTAAACTGGTAACGTTCCAAGATTTTTTTTTTTCCCTTTCAGAAAACACAATTTAAGGTACTCATAAGTAAGGAAATTTTAAAAACCATTTGTTTTGTATGCTGTAAACTCTGGAAAACAAGTTCCAGCCTGAAGTAAATTTTCATAGGTAATAGGTTAAATAGAAGGCTTATGTAAATTTTGATCTCATCCTAACAGCTCCATTTTACAAAATTTGATTTGAAAATAATTCCACGGGTTAAAGGAAGCCTTGCATGGTCAGAAAGGAGGCAAAAAGTACCCACTCTAACAGCACAGATGTACGTTCTTTCAGCTCTGACCGCTGTATTGAAGAAGAGATTCCTGAGATTGCTCATTTGCAGCCTCCCTCGGTCATTTTTCTTGCTGTTGCAGCATTAAAAGCCAAACTAACTAACCAGCCTGGGCGCATGCTTCAGTACTTGACTGCAAGGTAGGAAAGATCCTCTCCATCCTATCAGAGCCACATGAAGAGCTGCATCTCAGCAGATGGATGGATAGAAGTAGCCTTCAAGAGTACTTGGCGCTGCAAACCACGGCTCTTTGGGTTGCAGTTGCTCAGATGAAGTCTCTCCCTACGTGCAGGCAGACCTCATGGAAAGCTGTGTGATCTTCTTGGTTGCCTTCCACCCCAATGCTGCCACCTGTTGAAAAAACTGGCAGCCACTCAAGTGGTGGCTGTTTTCATGTTGCTTGCCTCTTCTTCCCTCAAAACTGCTTCAAACCGGGGGCTGCTTGTGACACTTCCTGGCCCCTTTTTTAGGGTTGCAGAGACCCTGCTCATCTGAAAGTACTGTAAAGCGGCAGAATTGTTCTCCCATTACTGAAAAAAAAAGCCAAAAAAAAACCCAAAAAACAACCCATCTCCAAAACAACTCGACACTACTCTTGAAGAGGCTTTAAGGGAAAGAAGAGGCCAGTTCTTAGCACGCAGAACCTAGCAGAAGACAAGCACAAGACAGTTGGAAGTCACTAGGCTACGGTTTGCAGAAGACTGACCGACCTTGCAGCTGCCCTTCCAAAGGGGATCGTGCCCCTCTTCAACCTGCCCGCTCTACCCCATCCCTTGCAGTGCCGCTGGTGCTCAAAAAATCCCTGTGAGCTGGTTCAGTGCGCTAAAACCATGGAGAACTGATCTGATTTTTCTTGCTGCTGCTGCTACAGGCTGAGTTTTCTATCAGTTTAACTCCTTGACTCCAACTCCCTTAAGCTGTGAGGTGACAGCCAGTGCCACTGCAAGGGAAGCAACAGCAGCACGCAGCCAGGGGACAGGGACACTCTTTTTGGCAGCAAACAGCCCAAATTAGCTGCAATGTCAAACCACACCCTCAGGTCTCTGATGGCTAGGGAGACCAAAGGCACGGTGGAGAGGGCAAAGGAGAGACAGGAAAAGCGTGAAATCAAAACAGACCAAGGATAAAGAGAATACGCATACTAGATGCAAAGTAGGGGCTGGACTGTGAGTGTTGATCGTGGGAACAGATGGAGAGATAGAGAGAGAAATGACACCCATTACGCTCAAAATCATATGTGCGAGAGAGGGGGGAAAGGGGAGGAACAGAGAGCGTGCGGTGGGAGAGGTGGGATTCTGACAGACAGCGACAGGACCTGTAGGAAAGAACGGTTTAAGAAAAATTAGAATCAAAACTTACTGCTCAAAATCACAGCCTAGTGGCGTTTCAGTGTGGTTAAAGAACGATCCTTTGAAAAACAGCTTAATATTTTCTTTTAATGTTTGACATTTGCAAGGATCACCTGCCCCTTGTACATTGCATAGTCACACAAAAAGAGTTACAAGGTACAACATAATCATCGGTTTCAGCCAGCCCAGCCAACATTTATAGCAATCTGTAAAAAGTGTCGAGTAGAGGCATGGCATCACACAGAATAAACCAGAACCAAACTGGATCAAACAGTCTTCCAGTTCTGTAGAGGACGGAGATGCAAACAAAAAGATTTTGATACCTCTGTGGCTCTCCATTAGCACTGGAACCAGAAAGGAATATTTATTAGGTCTGACTATAAATGTTTGTCTTGTGTGGGAGGTCTTACTATAGTAATATGTATTAGAAACTTGATATTTTTCCAATCAAGCCTTTCCACTTCCATTTACATATATTTAATTGTAAATATTCATTTTTCCTACCTGAAGCACTTTAAATAAAAGCACAATCAACATACCCTACACGGAATGGGAGCGAATAGCTTAGGGGATGAGCTGGAGCATTGTTCCAACCTCTACATCACTGGTTCCAATCCAGCCCGGGTCGGGAGCCATGCAAGATTACCACTCCTCGCAGCGTGTGGGGGGTCTCGGAGGCTGAATTGCTGATCTCACTCTCATTCCTCCTGAACAACGATCCTCCCCCCAACCAATAAATCAGAATTGACACTAACTGGCATCTGTGCCAGTTAGAAAAGGCGATGACTGGCAAGGAAACGTCCTCTCATGCACTGAAGTGAATTTCTTCAGAGTGCAAACAACTTCGGTTTGCAATCTTGTCCATGTATACTTATCTTTTCCAAGCACCGAAACTCACAGACAATGGAATTAGTATACCCTCTCTCTGCAACTTTATTTAAAACAGAACCACGCGACGCACAAAAACTAACAAGTACGAAGCTGCCATTCAGCCCCAGCTAAATAGTTGTGCTCAGCACGGCCAGCAGCTGGTAGCGCTGCCTTTGCACGCAGCGTGTTTCTCTCTCTTTGCAGCGGGCGAGGTGGCAGGGAGTCTGCAAGCTGGCTACAGCCCTCCCGCTGAGAGCTCCCTGGGTCCACGACTGCTTTCAGCTGGCACAAAACCATGCCATTTATGTGCTGGGGCTACGGGCATGCTGAAGGAGTGCTTTTGTCCACTGCTGTCATCTGGTGTGTAGCTGAGGTGGGTGCATCATGAGTTGCTCAGATCAGCCAGAGCCGCAGTTTGGCGACGCAAAACTTTTTTTTTTTTTTTGGGGGGTGTGCGTGTGTGATGGAAAGCACGTTTTAGAAAAAAGAGAAAGCTTTTCTGGCAGGATGCACTGATTGAAGACAACTAAAAGAAGCCTGGAAGCTATTCTCCTAAGATGAGGTTATGAAACCAAAACGGTTAAATGGGTCAATATGTGAACAAGCATGAAAAAAAACAACAAGGTTTCATCAATTGGTCTCGTTAAAAATGTATGTTAGTTAGGAAGCAGGGAGAATTTCACATATTCAAACCGTTCTTCAGGCAGTAAACTTCAAGCCTGAGTTTAGGTAAGCAAGAAGTTTTGTAAATAGGTCATATTTGAAGACTCCAGCCACCCCACACCCATGGGTATCACGTACCGAATTAACTGACTTCTTGAGTATTAGCACAGTCATCCTGACCCACTGCTACAGCATGCGTTAGTGATTTAATAACAGAACACCGGTGGATGTTGGTTGTGAAGGAACGCTAACAGACCTGAGCAGAAACGCATGTCCGTGGTACAGCTTACCATGAGAAAGTGATACTTAATTGCTACAGTTACATTAATAGTAAAATCAAAATTTTATTTTCAAATCGTTGGATTCAATGCCAGACTAAGAGGATAATGTTACTTGTTGACTTACGGGGCAATCTGGAAAAGATTAAGAGACAACATCTGATGCTTTGTATTTATACCCAGATGAACTATGAATTCTGAATTCATTTTATGAATTGTTGTAGGGTATACTTAAAAGGTGAAATTAAGATATCATTTACCTTAACACTGGCAGACTGAAGACAGAGGGACTACAGGAAGTAAGAAAGTACTTCTGGAGAATGAAATAAATAGAGTGCCTATTCTGAAAGTCACATGCAATTTTTCTGCATAGGTTAAAACTTTTATCATGACAGATCATAAACTATAAAGTAGCTCTTGTGTCTATCAGAAAATTCTATTTTGTGTGTGAATTTCATGTCTTATACATGAGGACAGATAGAACTCTTCTACTGCATTATTGGAGACTTATCAAAAACAGGATGCTTTTTTCTTGAGAAGATGAAAAGTACAGAGATAAGCAGGGAAATAAAGACTGAAGTTTTAACCAATAATATTTTTGTGTGGTTATCAGAGGAATGTAATAATTAATCTTTTAATCACTCTGAAGATTGTGTGAAATCATAATATCTCATCTTTTCCAGCCTCAACCTGCCATTCTTGATCTGAATTACAAACAATAAGAAAGGAGATGATTTAATGAGCAACTTTGTCATGTTGCCATTTTGCCTTAGTCAAAGGCAAATGTCTACTTTCACCTCTAAACTGAAATGGAATAGACTTATGTTTCAACTATGCTCACAGCTGAGGCAAACACGCATGGAAAAGTTAGGGTTATTTTAAAGCTAGAACCCTGGTGTCTTCACATTTTCAAAAAGGCATAATTAAATACATACTATTAAGAAGAAACAAACATTTGTTTACTAGGAAATAAAATTGGCGTCGTGAAGAAACACACTTGTATGGCGAGAAATCTAAAATATGAAAAATAATAAAGTAAATCCCAAGAGAACGATTGCAGTCACAATGGTAATAGGTATGTTCTTATTACGAAGGAAAAAATGTCAGCACGATTTCATCATACTCAATAAATAGGCACTTCAATAAAGTATATATTTACACTGGCTTTCTGAATGCTAGGGCATCACAAAGTAGTATGGCTTTATTACAATGGATGGAAGATGGCAACTACTTAGAACCCAGTGCCAACATGGATTATAACAAATCCAGTGAGTATTTTGTTTTTCAATTATTCATAGAAAATTTAATCCTGATTAAGTATCCTTGGGCAGGAATTCATGGGTAGTTGATGACTGAAACCAACATTTATTTGAAATGCTTCTGTTAATTTAATCTGTGTATATGGCTTAATTATGATTGAATCCTCAATGTAAGAGAAATGAATTATATCAGGATTAAAATTCTAGTACCACATCACCCATTCCATTTTCTTTGCCTTTTTTTTTTTTGCGAGCCTGCTGTTTTAATTACCTTTATGTTACTATATCTTCTAAGCCTCAAATATTGTTTAGAACTTTACTGGGTGAGATTTTTAAAAAGGAAAATATAAACTCTATTTCCATTCCCATTACAATTCTTACCAATATGAACAGTAATTGCAAAAAATGCTTTTCTTTTACACCAATACTAAAGAAAAATTTCCCACGGTTAGTTGTAAACATTTATATACGTTCTTAATGGACTCTCCCTCTTTTGTTTCCCCTTTTATCCCTATACATAAAATGTATTTTTTTCTAAAGCACAAAAATAAAAGAACTTGTATTCGTCGTTATGCATCACACCAATTTCACAATTGGCCTATTTCAGACTTGTTGGAGCTTGTCGACATTTTAAGAACTGCATTTTATAAGACCTTCAAACTTAGTATTGATACAAAGCAGGGATATTTTTTGTGGCTGTGAATGGGAGAGAAAAGAATTATTGTACTTTTCTGTGACATGGCTCAGCACCATGTGCTACCCACAAACCATCTTCAGGAAATGATTCAAATTATGGATTTTTCCCACTCAGCAATACTTGAAACAGATTAATCTAAGGACTGTGTCAGACCAAAGGTCCGTGAAGTGCTCTGATATCACCAACCGGTTTTCCAGTGAAACCGATGTATCACATACCTGTGACATAAATACCTGTATGTTTGGGTCATTATTGCACATTTATTACATAACGTATTCTTCCTAAACATCTCAGAAGTGATGTCGATTTTTATGTCCAGAGGATACTGTTAGTGGCAATGTCACTGATGATAATGAAGACACTTCCCAATATAGACTATGAGAGAGAAAAAGTCTGTAGAGGATAACCATGGAGATGCTCTGACAGAGGATAACACCTATGGTAATAATCTAAAGACAAAAAAAAAAAAACAAAGAAGGGAAAAAGTAAGTGAGAAACAAACCCAAGTACATTTCTACCAGCACACTATGTAAGTGCTTGAAGTTTAACTTTAAACCTTTTAATGTTGCTGCAGTTACAAAAGATTTGAATGTGAACCTCAGGTCCAGGATTCATGCTCTCACACCTGGATGTTTTTGAATCTGTAGATAGCCCTGGGCAAGTCACATAACCCCTTCTGGCAGTCTCTGTTCTGGGGAATTTCAGGCTTGCAATTCACCACCCATGCAGTTCCACAAGCAGAGGTGATGTTTAGATATTCTATTCTTACAACAAACAGAGATGAATAAAAAAAAAAAAAAAAAGCCTGAAAACACTTTGCACTAGCACAGTCATGGAGCTCTGATGGTAGTCATTTATCAGTCTCACTTAGACCTCTTTTCAGAGCAAGCCTCTTGATCTGTAGAAGATGTATAAGGCAGTTCTTATCAAACTCATAAAGGTAACTACTGTTTCTGAGCAAGCAGAAGACTGAATTGAGGTACAGAGGGTCTTTTCAAATACACATTTTTCTTCCATAAATATGGTATTCATTGATCATGTATTCCTTTATTATATTTAAGTGCATTTCAATAAGGAAAAACACAGCTAAATTGTCATAAGGTAGGAACTGGAGCTGCACACAATGGTTAAACTTTCTCAAAATTCAAGAGCAGAGCAACTGTAACCTCCCTTCAGTAAACTCAAATCTTCAAAATATTGCAAAATTTCCTGAACTGGTCCCAATTCTAAAGATTGCCCATCCTACCCCAATGATATTTTCATCAAGAAACTACTAACAAAGAGACTTTTTGTTGATCTAAAGGAGTTCTTTTCTCCTCACAGGTTTAATTCTGTACACACAAAAAAAAAATCAAACACAGTATTTCAGGTACTATATTTTTAGTAGAATGTTTTCCCCCCTCATATATTCCCTGCACAAATAAAAGCTTATTTTTTTTCTGAAAATATTTGCATACAAATGCACAGATGGTTATAACCATAAAGAAAAGCAGCAAACTCTACCCTGGAATGAAGTAGTCAATCACCCGAGAATAGACGTGCACTTTATCTGAACATGGCAGGCTCCACACACTAGTTCTCCAGTTTCCAATATGTTTAAGCAACCGAGAAACCCAATGAGTCCACTTTTGTTTTTAACTGTTTAGAGCTTACAAACCAAACTACACATTTGGATAGATCTCTTAATCTAAAGAATACAGTTCAGCTACAGGTTCCCTGACCTATTTAGCCACATAAAGCTTTTAAATGCTGAAGACTAAAAAGCAAACAAAAAAAAATCCACTGATTTATCTTTCTACTAGCTTTGTTAAAAGAATCCCCAAGGTGTTTTTAATTAAAAAGCAAACAAGCAAACAATAAAACAAAACACCCCCTCCACATTTTCCTTTGACTTAACCATCTCCCCACCCCCCTTAGTCTAGAAACGATTACCCTTAGATGATTCAAACCCAGTATGCCTTTGTAAAATATGACTCACATTAGCATCAATAAGAGCTGTGTGACTAAGACTTTTCAAGTTGCTTTGGGGTCATAAGATTAACAGCCTAAGAGCATGAGTTTGCTAACAAACAGTGAACATGAAGAACAACTACTATTCAAATTCCATCTCTTTTATCTTGCCTGTACATACCTTTTCTCTTTGATATTCTCTGAATATTACAGAAACGGTTGCAAGACATGGGTGGCACAAAAACCAGAGAATGCAGGCCTGAAAGAGAAGAAGAGTATAAGTTATAAAATAACTATACGCCAACTAAGAAGAAAGAGATGACAGTTAGAGGAACTGCATTTACATTTCTGTCTTTTTTATGAATCCATTGTTTAATTTTCAATCAACAGAGTGAAAACCACACAATGAAAGGTGGGATTTCTGTTTAAAAAAGCTCTATACTCCTTGTCAAATTAAAATGACTGCTCAGAGTATGATGACAGAGTGCAATTTAATCAAATCAGACACTTAAATATTAACTTTCATATGGAGGAAAACAGTTTAGTGCTTCAGTCGACTGCGTGCCACAATTACTTTTACAGCAAAAGGGATCAACTTCTATGATGTAACCCATACTTTGGCAAAGGTGATATAGAATTCCCTTTTCAGCGTGCTTCTCTCCACTGTGATGATCTGGTAAAGACCCGCAGCCAGCGACAAGGCTAGGCAAACTCTGAGGCCAATAAGCAGTCCACTTGCTAAGCCATGGTGTGAATGGTAGCTGTGGTGATTAGTATCTTCAAACTGTTCCCAAATTAATAAAAGGCTCTGGAAAAGAACAACAACAATGTACATTTAGAAAAAACGAGGTTACATTAAATGCTGATTACCCTTCCCATGACAGATCAAATTATCAGCACAACTGGTCATGCTCTGCTCGTTGGAGACTGCCATGTTACAGAAAATAACCCACAACCTAGGCTGAGTTGCTGCTTTGGCACTACCTATTACTCCAAATGTGACTGGCAGGAACAGGGTTTCATTTGTTGCATTCTGTAACTTTTAGAAAGTTTGACAAGTTAAAGTTTCCTCTCATTTGGGTAGAAGGAATGCAGCATTTTAGCATAAGTTCCAAAATAGTCATGTAGTTAAACAGGCAGCCTACTCAGCAGGAAGCCCACTGAAACGATTCCACTGAGCTACAGGGAGGTGTCTCCTTCCACTTGGGATCCACAACCTGTAAAGCTTGTTTCAAAGGCAGGCGACTACGCCTTTTCTTTCAAAATCCTAACAGGATTCACTTTTCCTTTTAAAGATGGGGAAGTAAGAGGGTGGTGCTGCTGCCCCTTTTATACAATAGCCTGAGGGCTAGAGCATTCACCCAGGTTGAACTTAGATCTCCCACAATTCCCGTCTTTGCCTAAAGGATATCCAGCTCACATCTCCCACCTCCTTGGAGAGAGCCCTAGCTGCCAGGCTATAGGCTGTTCTTGGGTGGGCCACTCTCCACCTCTTCTATTGAAGCCGTGCCATCGTGGAGAAAAGAATTCAGAATCAGCTAGGTCAGAAACTGTGAGCGAGCTTGACTCTGCAAGCAACTGGCTTGGAAACCTCCTAGGGACTACGAAAGGCAGCGTCACAGGTTCCAAATGCTGTTGCAACACCTGGACAAGCACTCCAGCCAACAGATAATACACAGAAGATCGTAATCCTCCTTAACTCCCAGAAAAATTGCATCGTCTTCTCTTGCTGTAGAACTCGGTGCTGCAGGAGGACTGTGAGAAAGAGTATTGACAAATTTTCTAAAGAAAAACAGACTAAGAGATGCCTGTTTTCCGAATCTTAGTTGAATAGAAAGCAGGCGCCTACTTGTAGAGTTGCATGAAAGTTGGGTCTTGCCGAATAAAACCTTTTCAAGAGTAACATTACAAATTAGAATACTCATAAAAGTTTAGACTCCCAGAAGCATGTAGCAGATGAGTGGCATTTGAAGAACTGAATATACACTAGAATCCAGTCCACCTACTGCAGACATCTAACTTGCACTTAGGTTTCAGGTGTCTAATAAAGCAGGCTTTCTGAAGAAAGGTAGTCAAATTTGATTTATATGAGCAAAGTAGCGCTAAAGGCCTTCAGAAGGAGACATTGTATGCCTCAATTTAGAAATCTAAATTAGTCAGATTCCTTTCTGAGCAAATTCAAAGGCTCTCTAATTACATTAATATCATAAAGACAGAAAGGTTACTGATATAAACCTTTTTTTTACATGTGTAATCCACCTGTGCATTCCAAAGGTGGGTGTCCTTGAGTCTCATCAGTTGAGACTAAATTTTTTTCACTTGGAATATCCTTTGAGAGTACTCTCTCCCTTTTTCCTTCCCTTACTCGAGCCATGACACAGTGAGCATGACTGCTGCCACTTCAGTTACTTCTCAACCACCTGGATAGAAAATGAAAGGATGGGAGAGAGAGAAGTGTGAAGCACACATCCTGAACGTCACGGATTAGTAGTAAACCATCCAGCCAACTTCTTCAAACACTGCCACTATAACGCTCTGTTTCTGGGCAGCTCCAAGCAAACACCTTACAACGATCAAATTATTTGACTGAGAATCCTCTCAAGGACTATGACTGAAATAAGACTGAACTACTTCTGAAAGCTTAAGATAGAGCACCGTGTTTGGTGGAGTTGTGGCTAAAACACTAGTTTTGGTCTGAAAGTGATGAATTCCCAATGCAGAGGCTATTTCAGCTCAGGTAGAGTGTATCCAGGCAACAACAAGGGTTTTACCAGTTGGAAAATCACTGCATTCTCCTACAGAGTATTTTGTTTTTTTGTAATTTAGGCATGGGAAGAGGCAGTCCTGGACTGGACATACACTCTCCGAGAATATTAAAAAACAACAACAAAAAAACATAATCTCAGGAATCTTCCTGAGACTACCATGCAGCTGGGGCTGAAGAGATACAGACTGACAGATGAAGGTATGATAACACTTAAAGAAGAAATTTTAGGTAGATGCAGGGCTACCTCAACCTTAAAGAACAGAGCTCATGAGGGTTTGAATTTTTCTTAACCTACCACCAAAAGCAACAGCAAGGAAGGAAGCCACTTTCATGAGAAGATGACAAAGAGCTGGAGTAAAGGAATCATGAGAACAAAGTCCAAATCCTAATGGGAAAACAGCGTCTGAAAGCATGGTATGCTCTGGACGAGCCCTTTAAAGAATGTAAATCGTGCAGACAACCCAGAAATCAGTTGAATAAAGAATGTAGTGACAGCAACGTAAGATCACACAAGTCCAGCTTCCTTCAGCCTCACTAGGTTACTACAAGAAGCAGAAGGCAGAAGCATCAGAGGCAGAAATGGACCTGTCAGTGCAACACATGAGAAACCTGGAGAAGGTGAACACGTGTCACTGCTCTTCCTGTGAGCTGGAACTGTCCTCACTCACTGGAGAGAAGCAGTATTCTATAAAAAAGAAATCTGTGCTGTGGAGTGTTTCTAGGTTACAACAGATGAGGCAATCTCAGTGAAGGGAGAGCTCTCACTGACAAACTTGTTCTTGAAGTCAAAATCTCACTGGTTGGCCATGCCTGAGGAATTAAGGTCAATGAGCCCTGACGTCCCTCACCTTATCCACAGAAAGACACGTATCTACTCACTTAGCTGTGATATCAGGAGTAAGCTGAAAGAACACCCAGACACCAACAAGCTCAAGCTGAAACCGGACGCATTTTTTTGTTACTGTTGAGCAGAACTACGTTTCAGCTCTGGGAAGAAATCAGGGTGAATATCCTAATGGTTATCCAGCAGAGCAACTGTTGCTCAGGCTGTCTACGAAAGAACTGGATGAGCTGGGTAGGTGCACAGCTGAAGAGCTGACTCACACTAGCCGTGTCCAACATTAAAGTCCAACTGCTTCTCCATTAAATAAAGGCGAATGACCATCTCCTTGTTTACATCATGCACTGTTCTAGTTCTGACTTATCTTGGTTCTCCAGTGGACACCACTGCCCAGTCCTGGTCTCCCTCAAGCTGCTGGGAAAACTTTGCTCCGGTCATCATCTTGATGTTCCAGTTATACAAGTCGGACCTCCACATCTGCACAACGAAGAACCAGACAGTTGTCTCTTTTGTCAGAAGGAAACAATTACGGTAGAACCCCTTCTCCTCCTTGCTGTGCCAACACTGACTGTATGGCAAGATAACATATCAATCTCCAGCAAGAGCAGGTTCACATGGGACTGATCATCACAGAGAGATAAGGGGAAGGGGGAAGCAAAAGGGAAATGAGAAGTGGCAGCAAGGCAAGGCAGATCAACCAGCTGCTTCAAACTGTATCTAGTACTTGGGTATCCGGTGTCATGAACTTCAGCACAGCAAAACATGTTTCAGATCTGAGGTCAGAGGCAGAGTTCATTCCGAGCACACCTTTCGGGACATAGCTAAGAACCTCTGTGAAGCACGGCTTCTCACGCATTAAGATTCAGTATGCATTTTGATCACAGCCCTGAAAGCTGAAACTGTTCAGATCTATGTGATAGGAAAGGCTTGTCGTCACTAAAAAGTTTTGAACAAGGTTTGTGCCTCAGCAGCAAAGAGTGGAATCTTTAATGAATGCGGAGTGGCCAGGAATCTTTTGTTCTGAGGATGAACAAACACACACCCACACAAAAAAAAGAACAAGTTAACCCAAGGGGAGATGATAAATGGCAGGCTTGTCCCTCCCTTTGAGATGCTACCTTTTCACAGCCACAGTGACCACAAGAGATTTGCTGGCTAGGTGGCAATGTCCACCCTACACCGATGGCAACCTGTAAGCACAGCCCAGCAAATTGCTGGTGTTTGTGAAAAAACAAAAGGCAAGAATTAATACTGTCAATACAAATAGGAAAAAAAAAAAAAAAGCAAGCAATGCTGAGTAATTTGAACTAACAGTTTGCCAGCCAAAAATGCTTATAAATTTAGGAACAAAATGGTTTCCCAGGCTGTCTACTTGCTTGACCGCCGGGGTGATGAGATGAGAGCAGGTAGTGTAGAATGTCAATAAAACTAATGTGGTTCAATCTCTATCTGCTGCTTTAAGGTAACACAGGTGGTTTCCAGTACCCTCCACAACAACCCCTAGAACATCTCTGATGACCCACGTAAGTCTGTCCAGACTGAATAGGGAGAAGCTAGCTCTCCCATAAGACATTTTGGGAAAGAGCATGCTGGAAAGCATGCTATTCTAGGTTTTTATCATAAAAGTGATCATGTTACAGCAGGTATGATGCCCACATCAATCTAGACCAATGAACAATAGACTAATCCAGAGAATGAAATCTTGAGGCCACCACCTTTGATGTGGCCTGGGATCTGCTCCCCTGAGTTCAACAACCACAGTTGCTATTAAGGGGAGGAAAACTAGCAGAAATTTCTGTGCACTGAATTGTGTGATGATGAACACCTTCTCTAGAAAGGCCAAGGGTACTCTTGGTGCCAGGGAAACTTTGCTGGAGTCAGCAGACAGTGAGGTGGACTGCAGAACCACCCAGACAATGACATACTCTGACATCCATACTCTGTTCCTACAAGGCTCCTTCCAAACATGATATTCCCAATGGTACTGAGAAGGGAGATGTGGCAGAGATGTACCTTCACGGTGACAAGTAAGACAGCCAACTTTGTACTAATCCTCCAGTGGTGCCCAAATAGCCAATGTAAATATATCATGGACCAGTACTGAAAGCAGAATATATATATGATGCCTACCCCATTTTTTACCACAACTAAAAAAAGATGAAGCTGATGATACTGAGTGCCCTTTCTATGTATAGTAAAAAGGAAACAACAACAACAAAACTTTCCAGTCTCAAGTGACAGAGCACTAACACACCCATATGCATGTACCAGTGGAGAAGCATGAATAAAATTAAATACTTTAGAAGTCTTCTTTACTACCAGCATGTAAAATTTCTGGTGCTAGACGGGTGTCAAAGTACGGTGGAATGAACCTATCTTTAAATTTCAACAGTCCCATTGACCTTAATAGGCTTTGGTTTATATTCTTAATTAGCAAGAATACTGTCAGCTCCCAGCTACTCTTAATGTTTTAGCAGTCCACTTATTTAGTTTGGAAGCAACACTAATTACAGACATTACTCAAATGGCACAAAATCTTTAGTATAATCTCTTCCTCATTACTGTCTCCAGTTTCTCCCTGTTCTTCTCATTCTCAGTGGCTTTCAAATCCTCTTGTCTTTATGCTGGGATTTAAAAACATTTGTTTACAAAAGACACCACCAGGGTTGGATGATCTCCATTACAATTTACTTTTAAGTTACTGGTTTACTTGACTTTCTAATTTATATTAATAGAAAATATTTGAATGAAATTATGTGTCAGACCATTTGTTTATTTGCAAGAACAATTCTGCACATGAACCTTTCAAGAATTGCCTTTTATTGATTGAAAAGACCATTACACATTCTGTTTGAGTGGTTCTAAGAAAAGGACGGAGTCTCAACTTTTTTTGGTGACAGGAAGATTGCTGTAAGAATTTCTCTCTCATCCTTCTTCCCTTGCTGCTTGTCGTCAACCCCAATGTTGTAGTTCACAAACTCCTACTTGTACTGATTACAGCTATTTATAGGATGACACTACAAATCAGATTGGTAAAATGAATGTGCTGAAATCTCCTTTTTATTTTATTTTTCTCCCATTCAATCTAGATCATTCCACTGATCTTGTTTACAGTGTAATACTATGAACAATTGGCACAACCTGGAGTTTGAAAAACTGTGGGAACTTCTTAAGTGGTTTTACTGCTGAACAAAAATATACTGTGGAGCTACACCTTAGATTGTTAAAGTAAAGAGGAGGTGTTGTTACCTATTAGACATACTGGGTGCACATTATGCTGTGGGTTTTTTTTTTCCCCAGTCTTGATACTCCCTCCCTCATAAAATATTGAAATTAGTTGGTTCACAGTTCTGTCATACTTAATAGCAGCTGTATATTTCAGTATAAGAATGAATATAAATACAAACCTGTGTAACAACAACTACTACAGCAATGCCAGTAGATGCTGGAGTGGAATCCCATTGAAGAGGTCTGCTATGAGATTTCTTCATTCTGCCTATTGTCCAACCCATGCACAGACTCAACAATAAATACAGCATTTGTATCTGAGAGACTATGTCACACACTATTGAAAACAAAAGGAAAATATATAGGGTCACAACAACTAAAGTATTTTTTTTCTACAGCAAAGAGAAACATTCCATATATCTGCAAATAAAGAATGGACATTTATGCCTTGGTATCACCTTTATTCATGATTTTCACAAACAGTTTGACTAGCTGATGTCACTTTGCTAGAAAATCTGGATTTTTTGACCATTTTTAAATGACTAAAGCTTTCCTCTCCTTATGTTGCAATTCTGCAATGATATGGGCAGTGCGCCACATCCTTCCAAATCCCACTCCTCTTGTGTCAAAGAAGTCTAGGCTCAGGAGTCCACCTGCATAAATAGACTTATAAATGCCACATGACTAAAGTCATATGTATGTTAATCACACTGCAAATATGAAACATGATGAAATGAACTCCTTTCTTCATTCCACAAAACTTTTATTCAAAAATCAGACAGTGGCATTGTACTTTAAATTAACTGCGTTTTGTCTTAAGGATAGAGTAGCTTGCAGTAGAAAGCACATTTAGGACAAATTCCACACTCAGATACTTAAAGGGGAAGACGTAATGACTAACCCTAGCACAAACTTCATTTGGAGCAATAATCTGTCTGTATTCCATTTCATTAAATGCAAACTCCCTTTGCCTCGTTTCACTGTGTCCATTCTTTTGGCTCTGTTTGGGAACAATTAGCACATACTCCATGAAGTTACATTCTTAATCAGCGTCTCAAACTTGTGTTTGAAGCTGTATCCGAATAAAGAACACTTTAAGCTAGAATATGTTCAAATCTTTATTTTTCAACCCTGCTGAAATACTACTGACATTAGAAAGAACTGAACATTTCTTCTGGGGTGTTGCTAGCTTTAGAGTCAAGTTTCTGACTGAAGCTTATTGAAAGATTTTAAAGTTAGTGCATGGACTTGAGTGTACAGTGAGTACAGGCTCACTGTACTAACGCAGCAGAGATGTATAAGCAGCTTGAGAAATTAGTTCTTACATAATGTAAATTTCAAATTTGTTACAGAAATTAGAGATGGGCACTACATACTTTTTTTGTTCACTTGATTAATATTTTAGTTCATTTAAATTTGTTCTGTATTTGATGTTTCCCCTAACATTATCAGATATAAGAAAAATATTTCTATATCACAAAAGTAAAACTTCTATGAAACAAGTGGAATGTATTAACAAATCAATACACTTTCACATTTACTAGAAATACTGCAATACAAAATGCTGCTCCTGTACAGAAATTAATATACACACAAGGGATGTGTGTCAAATGAAGATCAGCTACTGTATTTCCCTGATGGTCAGCAATGCTAGCAAAATATGGATATAAAACAAATTTAAACATACTACTCATGGGATACATTTAGTATTCTCATGCTTTATATAGTTACATACTTCTAACATATTCAGGCACCTTTGTCATTTAGGAAATGTCAAGAGCTTTTAGTAAATACAAACTTTAATAAAATGAACTGGCATGGTTCTGTGACAAAATGATCTTGGAATTATTTTACAATGCTAGCTATGGAGACGTAGAACTCCGTGGAAAAAAAAAACAACTGTTCTGCGAGCTCAAGGCATGCCAAACCAGCATCGCAAATCCAAGCTACAGAAGTGACTGAACGAATCTGGATACTCTAGAGAGAATTCAACCATTCATTTTATTTTCTGTCGCTCCTTAAGATAACCCCCTTGTAAGTTATAGCCAGACGTCATCTCTCAGTCACATCTTGGATACAGACATCGCTCTGCTTAAGCGTGGCAACAAAGCAAGTGGATTCCCAGACAAAACGGTGTAACACAAATTTTCAGCACTGTTTTTAGTCTTTGCTACCACTTACATCTTGCTTAAAAGCAAGAAGAAGCTTTACGGTTGAGCAAAATTTTGAAAATAACAATTGTATGATATCCAGGATCGATATAAGGCCACATGCTACTGAACTGATTTTACCATATATATATATATTTATATTTATATATATATGGTAATATATATATATATTATATATATATTTTTATATATATATTTATATATATATATTTATATATACACACTTATAAAGCACCTATCACCATATTGATAAACACTCTTTGGAACCACTCGGATGGCAGGGGTTGATTAGGGGTTGCTCTGAACATCTTTTTCAGCTGTTCAGCAGATATATTATTATTTGACTTTTCATGTTTTGATCTTACCAAAAGTTAAAGCATCACTATTTGAGATGTTTTGGTATGCCAGAACTATTCATGTGATTTATGTGATTATATGATTGACTTAGGTGATAAATTTGACTTCATGTCAGGTTTTCATACATGGAAAAGACAAAATAATGGTAGAAAAAGAATAATTGCTCAATGTAGTAGCTGGACAGGTTTCCAGAACAAATTCTGGCCCCACTGAAGTTAACGAAAATTTTATAATTTACCTAGGATTTCTGATCCTATGCAGGAAAAATGGTAGCAGTTTCCACTTCCATACTATAACTGCTATCAGCTGTCCTTCAGAGCTGCAATTGACACTGAAGCTTTCCACATTTCCTTCTGCTTTCTTGCTGTTTAGGGAACCACAGATTTTAAAAACAGTGGGAAACTCTTTTAGCTGAACCACTCAAATTTAGATAGTGATTCGAAAATACTGATTTATTCTTAGTAACCTCCATTTTAAGCAAATAATAGTGTGGTTTTCACCACAATACGTACACAGAAAATCTAAGATGCTGCTATTTTCTCTGAAGTTCTGGTTATGCAGTTAACACTGGATTTCTCAACAGGGAGGAGTTATGACTACCTCCATGTTCTCCACTTAATTTCATTTCAGAAGATCAGAAGACAAGAGGGAAAATTTATTAACACAGTTGCTGGAAAGGCTGCAAAGACTCGCTAACTCAAATGTTTAAAACAAGGAGGAGTGTCAATTACTGTGGTGCCAAGTGCCATCAAGAGGCTGTTAATTCCAACTGCAAGTTTCTGAACGAACTCTATGAAGGGAAATATTTTTCTATGTAGGTTGCTACTCTATAATGCTATTGCACTATCATAGTACTACTTTCTTGAGGTGCTTCAAAAGCCCAATCAAAAGGGCAATATTAGCTTAGAAAAGATCATCCATTGCCTCAAATGTAAATTACATGGAAGAGGGAAAAAAAAAAAAAGCAACAAAGCAACATTAGATCCTGAAGAATCCAGTAAGAATAAACTAGTGCATTTCGGCATTTTATGTATGGGTGTTATAAGAATTCCATTCCAATGAGAATATCCATTCAGAGTGGAGAAGAATACTTTGGTAACATCAATTTTTAACATAATCATTTTTGCATCACTCTAATCTTATCACTTGTGCTGTAAAATACTTTTTTCATTATAGTCTACATTAAATTTGCTAATCAAATGACACACTCCTTAAAATTTGATTAAGTTTTCCAAAATGCTTCAGCACTCTAGATCATCCTAAGTCCACAAAATTCTTTGACATATTCAAAGTTTTACTCACGGGATAGGTATGTATTTAAGTACTTGTAGGATGGAATGTTAAAACAACAAAATCCTTTTAAAAATCCTAAACAACGTTACAGTTATAGAGCTTTAAATACAGTTACTGTAAGCATCCAGATTAAATCCTGTTTTTCAGAAGAGCAACTTATAGTATTTCATGTTAAAAATCCAGTGACATGGTACATGACAGTACAGTCCAACAAGATCATTCATTAGTGCATTACACAGATTAACAGGTAGGAGTACATAAAAACAGCAGAGGCATACTCACATTCTGCCAGAGTTCCCATAAAAGGTACTCCTATTCCATCCTTGGAATAACTGATAAAAGAATAGAAGACGATCTTTTTAAGTGAGTCTTAAATTTGTGTTTTCCCTGATAAGTACATTTAGGCAATGATATAGTTCTAAAAAGTTAGTCTCCTATGTTTTATCACAATCAGCACATGAAAGACCATGTACTGATCTTCAAAATAGCATGTCCTTCTAGTCTTAAGGTTGAAAGCAAATATAAGCAGAGATACCTTGAGAAATGGAGGTAGTTGGCAAAAGCTGAACCAGCCTGCAACAATAATGCAGTTGACAGCACCTTTAATACAGTATGCATAGGTCCACGCTTCTTAATTGTTTGCCATAGGGACTGTGCATATATGCAAGCAGTTAAGAAGTATGCTAGAACAAGCAGGAAAAAAAATTCATGTAATCCTGTGGGATAAAAAAATAGAAAATAAAGTTAGTTTTTACAAAGAAAGTCTATTACTAGCAGTAAATAACTAAAAGCAAGATTGTTATTTACATAATCACTAGGGATTACTACGCAATCATCAAGCAAAGGTGATAGTAAAGAGAAAATATAGCCTATTTTATCCAAGAGAGTCAGTGACTTCTTCAGACAGCTGACTATCATTAGACCTGACAAAGAATTTTTTATTCAACAATACCTTTTCTGAGTGTAGGAGAGATTCTGTTCAAATACAGGTTGACACACAGCTTCTTGATAAACAGAAAATAATTGTAGCCCATTTGATCTGACACATTTATTAAATGACTCATTTTTAGCTATGTTTTTTTTGCTTTACTTTTTGAAGTCACAATCTGAGATTAGAGAAACCCAGGACTGTTCTATCTACTTAACCACTGGGTGTCACTCTTCCTCCACATAAAACACCTATTCCAAGAAACACAGTTGACCAAGATTGACAACTTAGAAAAAGAAAAATAGCACAGTGAAAATGGACTTTTTTTTTTTGCACCAATCTAAAAAAAAAAAGTGCAAAGTTTTTGATATTTACAAAACAAAAGTAGTCTGATTTTCAGTCTAGCAGGATTTTGCTAAGATGCTTCCCTGAAAACCTGGATCCTGATTTTTTTTTTTTTTTCTGTTGTCTTGAAACAGAAAAGCTACCAGAGGGTCAAAAAGCAAAAATCACTGAAAACTTCTGTTTTCCTTCTCCAGTCTTCTTTGAAGATACGTGGTGCTCACAGAATCAAACTTTGTTTCCGGCAAAACAACTCTGCTAAAAACTTTCAATCAGCTCTAAAGCTGAAAGCAAAAGAGAAACTGTGGATGATTGGCTTGACAGCAAAAGGATTTGAGAGAAACCTGCACTGAAATATAACTAAAAAAAAACAAACAAAAAAAAAAGATTTTTTTTTTTTTTTTAATAGTTTCCTGACTTCTAAATCACCTAGAGTTGGGGAGAGACTCTTGGGGACATGAGCATGTTTTATTGGAGGGTTTGGTTAATTACTTCTGGAGTAAGACATTTTCTTCAGAAAAGTTAACAAAGTTAAAAAAAGAAATGTAACTGCAAAAATGATTATATCGGTAGGGTATTGGACATCGTCTTTGATACCTCTGCTTTTTACATTTTTTTTTAGATTCCAGGGTAGATTTAGATTAGACATCAGGAAGACATTCTTCACTATGGTTGTGGTGAGGCCCTGGCACAGGCTGCCCAGAGAAGCAGTGGGTGCCCCCTCCTTGGAGGTGTTCAGGGCCAGGCTGGATGGGGCTTTGGGCAGCTTGGGCTGGTGGGAGGTGTCCCTGCCCATGGCGGTGGGGTTGGAACTAGATCTTTAAGGTTCAACCCAAACGATTCTGAGATTCTATGACATAGAAAATAAAACATATGTATGTTAATTTCAAGTACCTAACTTTGAAATTCTGTTTACCTGGCCAGCTGCCTTTAGAAATGCCATGTCTTATGTAAATGCTATGTCTTATGTAAAAAACCCTACTATATAAAACAATAAAACACTACCTAACCTAGGGACTGGAAACAAGGTCTCCTTCACTCTCAAGGCAAATATCCTAATCAGAAGGTTACAGTTTCAAGGTCTTTACTACACTTTCCTTATAGTCCACTTCATTTTTGAGAACTCTTCATGGCAGGGGCACAACTTTACTAACTTAAATGAAAGGTGACCTACTGGAACCATCTGCAATTACAGTTTTTAGTCCCCTCAAGGAAAACAAACAAACAAACAAAAAAAAAACAGAACAAAACAAAATACACCAAGAAATGAACCTGGATCTCTTCTCTGACATGCTACTGTTCTAAGCTGCATACTTTAAGGGGAAAAAGGACAAAAATTTTTCCCTAGAGATGCATAAGAGAGAGAGAAGAAAACCTTCTCAGTTCTTTGAAAAGTAGACATAGGCAAGTCTTTTCAGGATTCATAACAGTGTGGCTGGTTTTCATTCTGAATTAACAAAGGTATTCATTTGCAACCATGGAAGACATGGCATGTACATCTCAACTTATTTCCTTCACGGTGGCTCTAAATACCTGCACCCAACTCATTTCCACAGGATCACACAATGGCTGAGACTGGAAAGGACCTCTGGAGATCCTCTGGTCTAACCCCCTGCCAAGGAGGGTCACCAACAGCACATTGCACAGGATGGCATCCAGGTGGGTTTTGAATATCTCCGGAGGAGACTTCTAGAAGACTGACATCTCCTTGCTCAGCATGCAAGCTTTTCAGAGTTCTACTTCACAGCGCTCAGAGACTTCATAAAAATATAGTGCAGAACTGCGATCGAGGTCTGTACACTACTTAAAGGCCACATGATATTGAAAGTCTGTTGTCTTTCAATTTAGACAAAAAATGCTACTGGTACTTTTGAGAGTAAGCGAATTAACTTTGAATGCACATCTGGATACAAAATTCACTAAATAAAAACCACAAACCATGTTTGCAGAGTAAGAAGGCTAATAAGAAGTTGATCAATATGTAAGTCTAGAAAAACAGGCGATTAACAGTGCTACTTCCTTACAGATTGCTCTAAATGTTTCAGTGTGAAGATTTTCCTCCCTTCCGAAAGGAAGCTGCCATTGTTCCCTCTACATTCTCCTGAGACTAAGAATGACAACAGAGCATACAATTTTCAGCACTACAGTTAGGCTAGATGTGGGTATGTAGGCTACATCTGTATATGAAGACAGACTAAGCATATTCTTCCCATTCAACAGACTAAGTCAGTGTCATGTGGCATAGGCCTCCCAGAGCAGCAAAGCTATGCACTGTGATGAAGCACACACTGGGTTGATTTGAATGACCAAATTGTCATAAAAATTGATATACGCATTTCTTCAGCTGCTGTCTTGAGTCACTTCTAGAAGTTTTCCCTTTCTGTGCAGGTGTAGAGATTTGAATTTGCATTTCTTCAATAAAAAATGTGGACTGCCAATCATCTCATCCAGTCTGCAGCCTGTGCATAACGTACTTGGAAAGACCCAGACAGTGAACTGAAGTTGTACCGGCAAAATGTTTACGTCATGCATGAACTCATATTGCAGAGAATCAAATTTACAAATTTCAGCTAAGGAATTCCACAAATTAAACAAATTCATTAAAATCTGTTTACAACCAAGTGGAAGCTTACAATTTCAACAGGGAAAAAAACAATATCAGCAAAGATACACACAATCTTTCCTTGTTTACTACAGTCGCAATTAGGCAAGTTTTGGCAAGTCACTCTAGAGAAAGGGAAGGATTTTTCTGTAATGCCAGGAGATGAATCAAAGTTTACTCTTCTTTGAGAAAGTCAAATTCAAAGTAAGAGACTGCTATTCATCCCCCAGTGTCATGTTTTTGCAAGCACAGTAGGTACCGATTGGCTTGGCTGATTAGATCCTTAACTTATTAATCTAATTTTAAGAAAAAAAATCTTACCAGATTCCCCTGCGCTAAAGTGATCTAACGGATTCCCTTCTGCATCTGGATTTAGTAAGACCATTTCAAACTGAATATCCTCGGTTTCAGAATAATTCTCTTCGCAGGTAAACTTGTCTACATAAAACACATACCATGTTTCCGGATAAGGAATCTGGGACACTGTCAGATTTTGCTCTGTGTGGTTCACAGTCACTTTGGAAGAAAACAAACAAACAAAATGAGTAGATAACTTGTTAAACTTGCTTTTAGAAAACCCATCTTTGAATAAAGATAAAATTTAAATATACATCATCATTTACAGATTATAAACTACAAACACTATAAAACAGTCTTTGTTTTGAAAGCAAACCACAACACCCGAGAGCAGACTTCCATCCTCAACTGAGGTTTCAAGTAGGTGCAGCCAGGCGTTGGTGAGGATGCACACCATATTCCTTTTCTCAGCTTTTGGGTTTGGTTTGCTGGGGCGGCTCCATTCCACCAGAAGCCACTAACTGCAAATAGCGCACACCATGTTTAATGTACTTCCATCCTCTTGCACAGTATCATTGGGACTCTAGCTATTCTGTTTTGCCAACACACTCATTCAGTATGAAAATTACATTTGAAAATTGAATAGAGTAAATTTCACAAAGACATTTAGAGCATAGAACAGGTACAGCCACATGCGAAATTTGCCAAATTGGTGTGCATGCCTACCAGGTACATATTTTACAGCATCTTCCCCAAAATGACATAGACAATTTCAATTGACACTCAACTATTGAGACCATTGTCTGGAAAAAAAAAAAAAAAAAAAAAAAGAAAAGTATATTTCAAATCAATTGTGTTTAAAACCAGCTATGTAGGACTGAAGAGTTTCATCTTATTTCTGATATTACCACTATTTTTCCTAAGGGCAACTGTTAACCAATACACAATCTCTCCAAAGTAAACATTTGCTGCAAATGAAGTTTGTGGCCCTGTACATCAAGAACTGTACACTGATTACTGAATTAATTAATCAGTGTAACAGTGATCATTGCTGATCAGCTTAACCATAAATGAAAGCCATTTCTGGAGAAGAAATAATAAAATAATTACTGGACTGCTGATGAATTCATTTGAATAGTTTATAAGATGACAGTGGCTAAGGACAAGGAAAGAGAAAAAGTTTGTAAGGATTCTTCAAAACAAGTTGCTTTTATGCAAAGTTTTTTCTATAAGAAAAAGCTGCAAACATATACACAAAACAATCCTTAGCAAACTCATTATCCTTAAACCTTTTTTGACGAAATTTAGAACTAGTTTCTAACCTGAAGCCTACCTGTGAAAAACATTCATGCAATTTAAGTAAACTTGTTTCGAGTTCAAGGAGTTATTTTCTATTCTTTGAAAGCATGAACTCATGATCAACAGTTGGATCCAGCAAGAAACATATGACGTGTCCCTCTGCAGCAATTGTCATGAAATACTGATTTGGACAACACATGAAGCAGACCCCAAAAAAAAAAATCTGAAAAAAGCAGTTGCTTTGTGGAACACGTGCTCAAAATTGGGTACATTTCAGAGCTGTGTATCTTATTAAGCAAATATACAAAGTGAAGCAGCTCCATTCAAAACTTCAACCTTTGTAAAAAGGCAAATTAAAGATTTAATACGCTGCTTAATTAAAAAGCAAGTTAGATGGCAGTTTACAAGGGGGGCTCTACTCTCCAGCTGTACTCTCAGCTGAGATGTGGTATAGCCTTATTTGCATCATGACTAGAGATTACACAGCACGTTTAATCAGTTTTCCATCAAATCTGCAAGCTAACTCATGGGATATGAAGTAAGCCAAAATAAAAATGGAATTGATTTTGCCCAAGATCAGCAAACAGATCCAACTCACCCTGTGGTCATGTGATTCCTACACACAGTAGAAAACAGCGAATACATTGCGACAGGAGTGAAGGACCAAATGCTGGTCTTTTCAGCAGCACTTCATGCTTAGCTCAGCTCAAGTGTAAGGGAACTACATCCTTAGAAGTGTCATCTGTATAAGATTTCGTAATGGCAATGCTCCAGGACATCAATTAGTTACTCTAGGGATTCTGGCTGCACAGAGGAAATATATTTAAAAGAGAAGCTGCATTCACTTAAGATTATTAAATTTTATTTCTCAAAGGAAAAGTCATGCTTTAAATTGGCTTTGTAATATTAGGATCAACAAATGGTGCAAAAATTGTTTTTGTATGTTTGTGCTCCAGTTACTTAAAGGAAAACTTCTGCATTTCACTTCCTTGCACATTTAGGCAGGTCCTCAAATTAAGCATTATCCTGATTAGCACATATTTAATACTAAAATGTGTCTAACGTTTTGTACATCAAAGTTTGAGAGTTTGTGCTATCACATAAATGAAAATACTTTAATTTTGTTTTCTTGTCTTTGAAAATCCTAATTTTCCATGGAATTGAGAACAGTAGCCTCCTGACAAAGAAGAGGTGTTCCTCAATAAATAAAAGACAAGAGGCTAATCTACACACTCTGTACTGGTATAATTATAAATCCCAGTATTTATAACATCTAAATGGGAAAATCAGTGATGAACATCAAATTACAAAATTGAAAAGTGAAAGAACATTAAATGATGATATAGGCAAGTTGTAAAATTAGGCAGCATTACTCAGACAAATGAATTTTTCAAGATGACCTTACAGACAGAAATGAAATGAAAAGTAATGATCATGGTGTTGTGCAAGGGGAAGAAGAAAAAAAAAACAGAGGGAAAAGGTTTTACTCTTTTACAGTGCATTTGGGCTATATACTTCCATCTTACAAGAATTCACTTCAGAGTTTTAGCAGGCTTCACTGGTTTGCCTTTAAGGTGTTTTTTTTTTCATTCTACTGCAAGGAAAGTGATAATTCTAACTGCATATCTGACTGTCTCAACAATTTACATATTCTAACTACTTCAGTTTCATCTTACTGCAGTATTCTTTGCACATTTTTAACACTCATTTTTAAGGAAAAGTTTGAGGTTTATAAAAAAAAAGAAAAAAAGACTTTTACTCCAAGTGGAATTATAGGAAGTCTCTGTATTGAATGAGTAAATGAAAACTTCAACTGAACGTGGATCTTTGAGTTGTGTGCAAATGGGAGCACCAGACTAGAACTTGGAAGTTCAGCTGTTTGCACTGAAGTCATTGTTTGTCAAGGACTGTTCGTTTTCCACTGTTATACTAAATCACAACTTGCAAGCAAAGTCTTCTGAAGTGATGCAGACAAAGCAATTGCATTCCTTGTATCCATTTTTAATTACAGGAGGTTGAAGTCCTGCTTTTGCTTAAGTTGATGCAAAGTCCAAATTCACTGAAACACTGGGGTTCTACATACACACAACTTAATTCATAAGGAGAGGAAAGCAGTAACTCACTTGTCAGTTGAGCTTTAGAGAATTTCTCTGTACAGCTGTGATCTTGGATACTGTTCTGCAGCTTCAGCCATTCCTGTGCTTGAAACAGGTGAAGTCTAGCTTCTTTTGTCACAGCTACTGCTACGTTGTTGATTCTGACACACAGAACAGCATGGTCACCTTGATATTTAAAAAATAAAATCAACTACTCTGCCTTGATGACAGTTATGCAAACAAAAAGCTAACACAGCAGAGATTTTTAAAAAGTAACACCTCTTTAAAAAGCTTCACTTTATTTCTAAAACTTTTACCACTACTTTCTATAAACATCTGTATACTTTCACAAACGAATTCTAGTAATCTCAGTAGTACAATATTGCATGCACAATTCTCTAGTATGGTACCTACACAAGCTTTCAACACAAGCCAGATGTCATTAACCTCCACTTCAAACAGCCTCCCCCCACTTTTTCTTTTGTTTTTTTTTTGATTTCCAGATAATCTTTTTTTTTTCCTTCATCCCATTTCTATTTTTATACACTTCCATGGCACTATTACAAGCATCATAGAGTAGCTCTCAAGTCTGATACCTGAAGAACTGGACTAAGTGGATCTTCATGTTATTGACTGATTAGAGCTAAAACACTTGATTATCAGACAAATTGATAGAAACATACTCACAGAAAGAAAACCAGACTTCAAGAGTGCTCTCTACTGTGTCAATCTACCTGTAGACTGACACATCTTGGCATAGTGAAATAATTTAGCCATTTTAGAACTAGCCCATTTGCCGTACCTTATTTTGTCTGTCACTTCTATGATCCTCAAAATTATTGAGAAATTCTTTCATTATATAGTGCTATGGACTTCTTTAACATAACAGTATTCAAAATAAAAATACAGGGCTTAACAGAGAAGAAAAAAATCAGCACTGCGAGAGTCCAAATTTACTTCAATGTAAGCAAGTTTGGTATGTCTTTTAAACTGTCAGAGCAACCTTCTTTCCCACCTAACCTAGGCAGCAGCTGGATGTGCAGCTTTAAATAAGCTCTGCCAGGAAGGTTTACCTATTAAGAGCAAATAGCAGTTCTACAATAAATCCCCCCAAAAGGTTATCTCCTGGGATCTGTAAAATGTTACATGGCTAACAGTTTACCTAAGTTGCTAATAAAAGACTTTGAAAAACAGCAGGTTCTATAAAATCCCTCATGGCTTCACTGAGATCTCCCAGAAGGTATAGTTGTAAATATCCATACAGAAGTAGGAATATTTCTAAGGAAGGATGTAACATCAACCTGCATAATAAAGTATAACTGAACACTTAGAGCCCTCATCCTGAATCTTAATTGTCCCCCTCTGCTCTGCCCTTGTGAGGCCCCACCTGGAGTGCTACATTCAGGTCTGGGGCCCCCAGCACAAGAAGGATGTGGGGCTATTAGAGTGGGTTCAGAGGAGGGTTACAGAGATGATCAGAGGGCTGGAGCACCTCTCCTATGGAGAAAGGCTGAGAGAGCTGGGGATGTTCAGCCTGCAGAAGAGAAGGCTCTGGGGGACCTCATTACAACCTTTCAGTAGTTGAAGGGGACTTATAAAAAGGATGGAGAGCAACTATTTACTCAATCAGATATTGACAGGACGAGGGGGAATGGTTTTAAACTAAAAGAGGGGAGACTTAGATCTGTGGTTAGGAGAAAAATTTTCACTCAGAGGGTGGTGAGGCCCTGGCACAGGCTGCCCAGAGAAGCTGTGGGTGCCCCATCCCTGGAGGTGCTCAAGGCCAGGCTGGATGGGGCTCTGGGCAGCCTGGGCTGGGGGGAGGTGTCCCTGCCCATGGCAGGGGGTGGAGCTGGGTCATCTAAGGTCCCTTCCAACTGAGACCATTCTGTGATTTTCTCAGATTTAAGCAAGGCATTTTTTCTTCTGATCTATTTATAGCGCTCCTACATTTATCTCCCGGGACGCTGATACCGAAGCGCTCTCAGGCCGCCCCGCGGGCAGTCCCCACCCTCCTGCGCCTCTCCCCTCGCTCAGCGTTGAAAGGTCGCGCCGCAGCCCTCCCCGCTCCTTGTTTCCCCTCACCCCAGCGGCTTTCCTCCCCCACACGCCTCCCTCCCTCCCGGACAGCCCGGATTTGTGGGGGTTACGGGCAGCTTCCCGAGCCGCCCCCAAAACCCCTTCTCCGCCAAGCGAGGGGCAGAACAGCGCCCGAAGCCACCACAACGCCCCGCGACGTGGACCGCCCCAACGGCCCTAACGCTCCTAACGGCCCTAACGGCCGCTCGCCTACCGACGTGGCGCCGCCCCCCCCCCCCACCCCCCGGGGCCCCAACCCAACGCCCTCAGCGGCTCCTACCGTGGAACTGGAAGCGCGCCAGGGGCCGCCAGGGCTGCAGGCGGGCGGCGGCGCTGACGAAGCCTCCCCGCAGCGTCTTGCCCCAGGCGCAGCCCCAGCAGCAGGCGCACAGCGCCCACAGCAGCCGCCACCGCATCGCACCGGCCCCTCACGTCACCTCCCCCCCCACAACCACGGCCGCGCCCTCCCTCCCGCTCCTCCTCTGTCCCCGCCCTGCCGCCTTCTGGCCGCGCCCCTCCGGGTTCCCCCCGTTTCCTACGTGGCCGTTGCCTGGTTCAGCCGTAAAGCAGCGCAGCGTCGTAAAAAAAAAGTGGCTGGTGATAGGGGTGAGCCGTGTCGCGCCGCCGCCGTAAAGCGCGGGCGATGTCGGGGCAGCTGCCGGTGGCGGCGGCGCCGCGCTTCGAGAAGCGGCTGCTGGTGACGGGCGGAGCCGGCTTCATGTGAGGGGGGCGGCGGGGGGGATGGTTACAACAAAATGCCACCCAAACACACCGCTTCGTGCACCCAGGGGTGGTGGCAGCGGGTTGGGAGGGCGGTATAGGCGGGTGGGAGTTGGCGTTGTAGCTTAGAGAAGTCGAGTAATGGGCTCTGCCTGGTACCAAGGCTGTGTTCTAATATATATGTACTTATTTTACATATACATGCATATATAAATATATATAGCATGTCCCTAATGTATAAAATTAAGGGTATAAACTTCTAGAATGCTAATTGGCTGTAGAGTATAATGCTTCTTTTTTAATAAAAAAAAACAAAACTCTTTTTTTCTTGTTACAGCACAAGCTTTTAGTTCTGTTTCTATTTATCAGTATGTAGCAACTGAAATAATGCCGTTGCCATGTCTTAAAATCCCACACTGAGGTGCTCTTCCTCCTGTCTGTACAGCTCCTTCTTTCCCCCATAGCCTTCTGGTGTTGCTAAACTGACTTTTGGTGTTACTTGACTGACAGCACTTGATATTGATTTGTCAATTGGTATTGATTTGTCATCGCTTTGTTGCATTAAAGCCAATAATGTAGTTGTAAAATCCACTTTTCTTCTCTCATCCTGTAGTGCTTCACACGTAGTCATGTCCCTCGTCAAGAACTATCCAAACTATCTGATTATAAACCTAGATAAGGTAAGTGGGTTGTCTTCTTTCTTACTAAGGAATACCATTTTAAAAGATTCTTAATGTAAACTACGGTATATTGAAATTTACTTGAAAAACTATTATTTGCTAAATTTCTGTTTAACTCTCCCTTTGTTCCTGAGCAAAAACAATTTAACTGCTGCTCGTTTTTACAGTTCTGTGCCTGCTACAAATAATTATGTATTGATTATAATTTGTGTAAAGAAGAAACTTCCGAAGTTAGGGATGTCTGCCTAATAAGTTTTACAATCTAAGGATATCTTTCAGACTTCTGTATTTTCTTGTATTTCATAATACTTGCTTGCAAAATAGCTTTTCTTTTGAAAGTAGTTTTTACTTTAATCTTCAATTTTCTAGTAATTGGGTTGGAGCTGAATTGGCTTGCTTGCTTTTATGAAGACTATTTGTTGATGTTCTGTGGGTATTTCTTTTTAGCTCGACTACTGTGCAAGTTTGAAGAATCTTGAAACTGTCTCAGAGAAGGAAAACTACAAGTTTATCCAGGTGATAAAGCCTTCTTTTTCTTTTCTAGGGAACTTAACTTTGTGTGTGTGTGTTTGTGTCACGGTAATGTAGTCTCCAGAGCTCCTCAAATCCTGGGGGTAAAACCAATGTTTTACCATAAATGAAATTTGAGATTATTTTTACTAATTTCCAAACACCAATTTATTTTCTACAAGAATATGCCAGTGTGCTTTACACTCAGCTTGACACAACAGCAGTAACTGGAGTTCAGTACCTTTATTAATAGAATCCATGTCTCACCCAGAGAAGTCTGTGACAGTATGTGGTTGTGTGACAGCGTGATCTGCCTCTTACTTGAAGCAGTCTTTTGAAAATTGGTATATTTTATTGTATAATAAAGGTTCAGGGTTGGTAAAAGCGTGAGTATGGAGATAACTGGCTTTAGGAATGATTCATTTACTTGTAAGACTACTTGTGATAAATGGTGTGGACAAGATGGTCTTTGATTTGGCTCCTTCATGCTTAGACTCTCTCTTAAGTTCTGTACCTTCAAACACCACAGCTCCTTATATTCCATGGTGTGCATTGTCCTCTTTCTTGTTCTGTTTGTGCTAGGAATCAGGCTACGTTCTTCCTTTTACTGCTGTTGATGTTGTGTGTACTTCTGTAGTTGTTTTGGAACAGGGTCTAGATTCAAAGTATGTCTTCGCTTTCTAAAATGTTGATGGTTACATCAGTTTACTGTTCCAACAGTTTAGGCTTCAGACAGGAGACAGATTTAGATTTATTGTTCGGATAAATACTCAGACTGCTAGGTTTGTATGCAGAAGTTCTTTTTCTGCCTGTAAGTCAGTGCTGATGCTGGCCTGTTTGTTGAGCTAGGCTGCCTGAAATTGCAGGACATCAGAGAAAAGCCCATAGATTTAATTCCCTGAAATAGCAGCTATCTACTAAATTGGCACAACTATTTCAGAGGTAAAAGATGTAAACTCAACTTACTGCTTAGATTCAGGCAAGGTTGGGAAATTAACTTTTCCACATGTCTGGTTACCCCAGTGCCTGTTTTTGTAAACCTCTCTTTATTTTCATAAATATTTATCCCTGAGCTGCTAGATAAAATTTACTTGAGAGGTAAGAGGATATGTGCTAAGCGAACATACTCAGTTTCAGGATGCACAATCTGTTCTCTTGTTATTTTTCTTATTGTTTTTGACACCTTTCAGTATATGATGTGATATATACGAATGCTAAATAAAGGCCTTGTTACCTGCATATGTACTGGTGCTTAGTTACCAGTGCACGGAGTTCTAGAAGGCATCTTGTAAACCAAGCAGGAGGATGGTAAATGCTGCTTCTGAACAAGAGAGGGAATACATTTTCACAAAACTTACTGTGAGAATAATTCATTCCAGCTATTCCAGTTGGGATTTAGTGTGGTATTTTCCTCTTTCTTTTGCTTATTTATTTATTTCTTTATTTTGAAAGAAGGTTGGCTAGAACTGAGATGCAGATGGCAAGGTATTTACTCTGACAAGAAAAAATGCACTGAGAAAACACTCCCCAAGGGTCAAGGCCTTAGAGTTGTGATGCTACTGCTGGCCTTCAGAGGGAGCAGGAAGGATAAATGCTGTAGAAAAGTTCTTTGTTTTAGAAGGTAGAGAAGTAAAAGCTTAGAGATCTCCATAAGGGGCAGTATGAAAGGTACTGTAGTACTTCCAACAGTTTTAATTGCAATTTATGTTCTTGCTCAGCACAGTGCCCTTCGATGCATACTAGAGGAAGACGTACTTTGTTAAAGGTTGAGGATTATTTCTGTAATTGTACATTTTTTTGACAATGGGGAGGTCTGTGTAAACACAAGTTACTTCTAAAAAGCTTTCTTAAAGTACCTTGAGATTCTTAATCATCTTAAGTTTGAGGCAAAGTCTACATCTGACAGTATTTTTAGAAGAAACGTATCAATTTGAGTGATCTTATTGAAAGCAATCTTAAAAGAAAAAGAAATATTTAATTTTGAATTTCAGTTAAAAAAAAAAAAAAAAGGTAACTAATTCTAGCCATATTAATTAAAATAGTATATGGGTCTGAAGTATTTCCTGGAGTGTTTCATTTGTGTTCAGGGATGAGATATGGGAAAATCCGTAGATCTTCCTTCTGTTTCTGACATACAGTACTTCTTTGAGGCTGTTGTTCAGAATCATTGCTTGAGAACTTCTTAAGAGGTAGGTGAATTTGAACTATGTTCAGTTAATTGCCTTGTTCTTGAAAATACATAAGTCTTCCTCCCCGTGACACAGCTTTTGAAGTACTGTCTTGTTTAAGTTGAGGCAATAGATGATTATCAAAAGCTACTTCTCAGCTTGTATTTACCTTTGAAAGTTGCTGTTGATTGTGTGTCGGACTAACAAATGGCTTGTGTGTTGATGCCTGACTCTTTTCCAAATCCATCAATTTTTCTGGTGATAAAAAAAATACCCTTGGAAGACATCCATCTATTTTGACAACAGTGGGGATGAACTTCACCTCTTATAATGCCACTAGGTGTCACTGTCTTCCAGCCAGACTCCAATAACTTTCCTGTTTGCTGTAGGCACTTGTTCTGACCTTAGCTTTCAAGTTACACGTTATACTTGTTTTGTGTATATTCTGGGGGTGATACTGTTTATGTTAAACAGTAATATAAAACCTGAAACAAGGTACCTGTTGTTGAGGCGGCTGCTCAAAAAGCAATACAGAGTTGGTATTTTGCCCCAAACTCAGTTGGTAGCTGTATTTGTATCTGTGAAAAACTAAAAGAAAGCATCTTATATTTAAAACTCTAGATATTCATATCTTGTTTGCTCTTCAAAGACATAAGTTCCTCTTTTGACTGGACAGTCTTAGTTTTCTGTTATTGCTATTAAAGAAAAAAATGAGTAATACTGTGGTTCTGATATAAGATAAATGCTTTGGCTTTGCAAGCGTGTACTTACTGCAAAACTTTTTCCTGTGCCTCCTGTATAATGGTTTGTTTATGATGCTTGAATCAAATTACAGCATATTCGTTATTTAAAGAAAAAAAAAACAAAACACTTTTTTTTTATTTTTTACTGTTCAGGGGGATATTTGTGAACCTCATTTTATAAAACAGCTTTTTGAAACTGAGAAGATTGACATAGTCCTTCATTTTGCAGCCCAAACTCATGTAGGTGAGTATTGTTGTATGTTTTGGTATTATTTTTGTGTGTATGTTTGTTTGAAATAGTATACTGATAAGTTTCATCTTTTTTTCCCCCATTCACTTAAAACAAGGATACAGTTTGATATGTTTACAGAATACATGATTGAAAGTCTGGCGGCCTTTTTGACTTAAGGAGTTCACAGCTTTAAGGCACTTCATTATTTTGATTGTGTATAAATGGAAATGTTTTTTATGTATAAAGATACTTGAAATTCCGTCTAGACATGTGTAACATACGCTGTAGTAGTGGAGTCATGAAGGTAATTTCACTTGATTGGCTGTAACGTTGCAGGAAAAACTAGAAAGTAGAAGTTAAAGAGTGAGCATTGCTCCCTTTAGAGTCCTGCCAGAGCTCTAAAAAGAGAGAAGATGAATTATACACAGAAGTACCTGGCTTAGATTTATTGCTTTTCTGTAAAACTGTTGATGAGAAGTATTCCTATCGTATTCTGTTCATCATGAGCAACAGTCCTTGAAGAATTCTTCAGGAAAATGCTTCTCAGAATTGTCAAAATTGATATGCCCAAAGTCATTAAGTTGGTGGAACAATCCTAAGAATTAAAACAGGTGGTGGTTTATTAACAGTAATTGGTGTATGTGAATGTATCTTATGACGGTGTTTGAGTGATACTTTCCTGACTGAGCTTGGCACTTCCTAGAGGAGGGAATTAGTTATGCTGCCACTTAAATGAAGTTAACTTATGCTATTTCAAATTGCACCATCTGTAGCTAATAAGCTTTTGTTCCTCATTCTGGCCTCTTTTTTGAAGCAAAGATTTTGTTTTCAAGTATATATAGAAAGTGGCTTAATTTAATGGTGACTGTGCTATCTGACAAAGAACTAGTGATAAAATCCCAATCTATATTACTGCCCTTAATATTATGGTTCAATAGAAAGCTATGTATTGCCTAAATTTAATCTTTTCTTTGGATGCAGATCTTTCATTTTGGCATGCCCTGGAATTCACCTATGTGAATGTTTATGGTACTAATGTATTGGTTGCTGCTGCACACGAAGCCAACGTGGAGAAGTTTGTCTATGTCAGTACAGATGAAGTATATGGAGGCAGCACTGATCAGGTGAAAGTGCATGAGGTTCTAACTTTCCTCAGCCTCTCTAAATGTATGATTTTGAGCTATTTCTGACAATACTTGAACATGTAAGTAGGTACTAATTGCTTCTAGAAAGCCAAGTATCAAAATTGTCCCGAAGTTTTTTTGTTGGTGTTGTTAATAACATGTGAATGCTTCAAAGAGATAGATACTCCTTGTGAATCATAGCAGGGATTCTTAAAGATCTATTTTGGGGGTGGGGAAGGAAGGAAGGTTTAAAAAAAAAAAGAGTAAATCAGGATCAAGTAATTTCAGAGGCAAAGGCCAGACAAGAACAGTGAGTCTTTTAGTTATGCATGTAGGTGATAGTTGTGAGTGGCACCTTAGCAACTATATAGTCCCTCCTTTGTTTCATTATTGTTTCTTTTTTTTTTTTTTCTTTTTTTTTTCCAAGTTGCAAATAGATAAAACTGGCAGGGTAGCCACGAGGAACAAGATAGAATTGTTGGAGCCTTGTTTTTGAAAGACTGTGGGCTGAAATTTTATTTTCCTTAGAGAAGAAAGGTTATAGAGAAGGGGGAGTGGACCAATTTTATTTAGGACTGAAAGCTCAATTTACTGGCTGTGGTATTATGGTGCACTCAGAAGCAATATGAGCCCGAAGAGAATTGAATTTCCTTGTGGCAGTGGTTATTATTTTGCAGGGTAAATATCTAAGGATCCGCTACTGTGAGATACTTGGCTGGAAGTATAGAAGTATTATTGCTGATATTCTGGCTGACCCTTGTGTTTGATAAATATTGTCTTGGGTTATTGGTCGTCTCCTTTTTAAATAGATGGGTATCTTTCTCAGTCTGGTGTGCCTGAATATTTTAGGGATGTTTATTTCAGTTGCAGCTGTAGCTTTTATAACTGTAAGACATACCTGGACAAAAGAAATTGAGTAATGCAAGCTTTCATTTTAGGAATTTGATGAATCCTCACCAAAACGCCCTACAAATCCCTATGCCTCCTCTAAAGCAGCTGCGGAGTGTTTTGTTCAGTCTTATTGGGAAAGGTACCAAGTAAGTTAATGCACGCTTCAAAAACTCTGAAGCTCCTACTTAAATGTATATTACATGTGTGAGAGTATAAAAGTCAGTAGCAGACGACGTTGTGCCACCTCTTTCCTGGTTGCTGGTGTTGTAGTTTGGATGGGTCAGAGTATATCAGCCACTTACTGGTGGTGAGGTCCTGCAAAAGGCTGGAGAGTGGTCAATTATTTTTAGATTTAGAAATAAAAAATCTGAACTGTAATGTCTAAAGTTAAAATGGTTAAAGAGAACAGCAAAAATTAAAAAAAAAACAGTTGTAAGCTTGAGGAACATCCATATATATATAAGCAGAATATGCAAAATTCAAATTGTTTTAATATTAATTTTATAGTAAATTCGGGGAAAAAAAGATGAAAAGATTATATTTGTTTAAGCAAAGATGTTTTGAGTTTTCAATGCTTTTGATATGTTATTCTGCGAAGCTGTTTGTGACATCAGTTTGACTTGAATATGATAATTACTGAAACACTTCTGTACAGTGAGGAAGTCTGCAGTCAACCAGATACATGTGTAATGTCCTATGGTGGGTCCTTAACAAGACTGAGAGGTTGGGAACATCTGTCACTATAGGCCTAGAGGCAGATAGCTTAATTAATGTCTGTAAAAGCTTTCAGGTATTTTATTAGGCACTGCAAGTGTCATCATTCATTCTTTAACAAGAAGCCTGCGTTTTTTTTACTAGTGTATATACTTAATCTGTAATGACATGCATATTTCGTGCTTTTAAGTTTCCAGTTGTTATTACACGAAGCAGTAATGTTTATGGGCCACACCAGTATCCAGAAAAAGTAAGTCAAACTTATGCTTTGCTATGCTATAGTTTAAGGTTTTAGTAATGTTACTTTTTTCTCATAAGAATAGACAGATTTTCCAAAAAAGCTCTGTCTTGGAAGTATATTAGTCAATGCTTACCCATGGTTGTATATTCTGATCTCACACTAAAGCATTTTCCCATCAACACAATGTATACAGGTGTTCTGGTTGTCAGTAAAGCATCAGTTCAAGACTTCCAGTTACTTACAAGAGTTTAACTGCAGTGGCTTTATTTTGTACTTTTCCTAATTTTCAAATAATCAACTGGCAGGCTTCCCCTACAAATTACTTGAATTTAGATTTTACTTGCTGTAGTTAAGAATGTTAAATAACTGAGGCTACATTTAAAGTAATTTAGGAGAGATGAATCTGGTATAAAGAAACGTTGCAACCTGTATGGGCAATAGAGAAGACAAACCTTTCACCATCAGATATATGGTGAGTAGTAGCACAGACAGACTTGTATTTTTTCTACATAGTTCTGTAGTACCTTGCAGGATAGCCATTTAAAATAGTTATTAGTGGGATGGAGATGCCTTTGTAGGTAATACCATGCTGTGCTAATGAACAGAAATACGCTAGTGGAATGAATTTATTTGAAATGTAGCTCTATTTTGTGGTTCTACTGAGATTTTTTTTTACTATTTTTGTTTTTAGCCAAATAAGTAATTTGTATTCCCTGTGTTGTTGCAGATAGACAAACAATGTTTTCTAAAACATGTTTTTACTGATCTGTGGCTTGGCAAATGTTTGTTTGTGGATTGTCTGATGTTGGGACTATATTCCTGAGATGTATCACTACGTGATTCCGTTCAATTTAAACTTGTCCTCAAGTTCCACTTTTAGTTACTGCTAAAAACAATACTAGGGTAAAACAGATCTTGGGTTTTAACTAGTATGGCTACTCCTATGTTTAGGGTATGAAGTAAATTAAGAAGTTAAAAAAAATAATAAATTTTGTGTGTTCAAATTTGAAAACTTATTAGAGGGACCAACCATTGTGAAGTTTCAGGGCCATGATGAACGTATCTAAGCATATAGCCCAACATAATACAATTGTAAATATTCATGCTGCAAGCTGGTGTCTATCACTTCACTAGTGTTTACTTATCTTTAAATTCTATATTGGCTCTCTTACAAATTTAATTATTTTAATGACTGGTACTTTTTTTGCTATAGTTTTACTGCAACTTGCTCTATGGTCGAACTATATTCTGAATAGTTTGCAGTTAACTGTTCAGACTGTAGTGTGAAAAGTAATGGAACCATTCTTATATGTAAAAACACTAAGTTTATAATTGCTCATTTGTAATGGATGACCAGAAAGGTCAGAGTTACAATGCAATAGAGGCATTTACTCTTAAAAAAAATAAAAATAAAATAAAAATAAACAAAAAAATGATTTCCTGTGAACTTCAGAAAAGGCAACTGTGGTTTACAAAATACTCTGTTTATACTAGGAAAAAAAGCTTGCAGTTTCTAGGCTTAATGCATTGCTTGATAAGACTTCAGTTTATTTGAACATTTAAAATTTATTTATTAAAGTATGTAATTATATTTGCTGGTGAAGCACTGTGTTCTTTGCAGAATAACTTCTAAAATAATTTTCTTTTGTTTTCTTGATGTTCAACTGTTTAGGTTATTCCAAAGTTTATATCTTTGTTGCAACAGAACAGAAAATGGTATGTAACTTTTTATGTGGTCTTTTTGCTGTGAAACTGTAATTAGTTGTAAATATAGTACGGTTTGTGAAATGATAATTTAATAATTAAATTATGAATTGCTTATTTCAGTAATAGGATTTCTTTAAAAAGAGTTGTTTGCATGTCAGCTATTTAAATTAAAGTATCTTCATGTGACTTCTAACAGTAGAACAATTTAAGATGCGTTTTAATTGAGTGCTTCTGTTTAGAGATTAACAAAAATCTTCTGCTTCTTCCTGTTTTTTTTTTTTTTTTTTTTTTTTTTTTTAGCTGTATTCATGGTTCTGGACTTCAAAGAAGGAATTTCCTATATGCTACTGATGTTGTAGAAGCATTCCTTACTGTTCTGAAGGAGGGGAAGCCAGGTGAAATTTATAACATTGGAACTAATTTTGAGATGTCCATTGCCCAGCTTGCTAAGGAGTTAATCCACTTAGTGAGTAAAAAGTTACAGTACTTGTCATTGCCCATATAAACAATTCTATAAACCTTTTGCTCTGTGAGATAGTTTAGTGCTTGCAGCGGATGATAGAAAAACGACGTGGTAACCTTCCTGTGGCAGCTGTGCTCTGTGCAGTACAGGCACTGAGTTGGCTATCCTGACTGGGACATAACTGGTGTAGCAATTAGAAACCATTTGATTTTTTTTTCCATGTTGACTACTTTATTTTTGGTCTGAGAATGTGGAAGATTAAACTATAACAGTTGAGCTATGAATGTTTAACAAGTGCCTGGATGAGCAAGAAGTATTGCAATTGGTTTAAGTAGTTTGACAGATCAGTTTAGACAAAAGACTGTTTCTATTTGGTTTTTGTTTTTCAATGACAGATTGAAATCTAATTTTAAATGTATGTCAAGATGGTGCAAAATACGAGGGGGTGACTTTTTTTTTCCTTTTTCCCTTCTTACTAGATAAAGAAGACCAGTTCGGAATCTGAAATGGAGCACTGGATGGATTACGTCAAAGACAGGTAAAAATAAAATGTAAAATGTAAAAAAAAAATCAAAATAAAAATAATAAAAAAAAAAAGCTAAGCATGTACAGGAGAGCTCTGTCCTGAAGGTTTCCTGTTGAATGCTTACATATTTATTTGCAAAAGTGTTTCTGGGATAACTTTTCCAGATTTAATTGCAGCTTTGGTTTGTCTCTGTTCTTCTATCTCCATTTCTTTTTCTTCAGCAACAGTGAGTCTCTGCATAGTTCTCATATCACTCTTTCTCTGGAGTGCATAGAAATCATCAACAAAATCCTCAACTTCTGAGGAAGTGAAAGTTGTTTCGCTTTCTTAATTTTGTTTGCTTGTGGACTTGATGTCTACAATCTGTATAGTGTATTTTTAAAAAAAATATTTTTTAATTACTTGGATCTTTGGAAAGCTTGTACTGCTTTGGAAGTACACTCTAATCTTCAAAGGCTGTCTGCAGACTTTCTTCAGACTTCTCACTGCTGAAGTTTGCTCTGGGAAAAGAACCAGTTTTACATAGTAACTGAATCCTTAAGGATATTTTATTCACTACTTTGTTGTCAACATCACTTGAGAGGTGAATCCACCTCTCTCATTTAGCTAAGTGTCTCTCACTACTTAGCTTTAATATTTTGGTGTTAATGTGGCTAGTTTGGATTTGGATGTGCTTTATAGGTTAGACCCACACTCCACAGACAGAAAGACGTACCTAGCTAAATTCCTAGCTTAAGATAAAAATACCTTCTTAAATGTAGATGTAAAACTTTGAGGTGCAAACATTAAGGCAGCAGCAAAAACTGATAGCTTCTGTAAGTGTGTTTCCTGTGTGTAATCCTTAACTGCAGGCTTGGTTTGGCTCTGTTCTTTTATCTCCATTTCTTTTCTGCAGCAACAATGACTCTGCATCCTTCAGATATCACTCTTTCTCTGGAGTGATTAGAAATCACATATCTGCAGATAGCAGTTAAGTATTATTGTGGCCTTTTAGAATTCTCACCTTCTGTTCATATTTGGATGGTTTTCTTGGCAACTGAAATGTATTTAAATGTACTAATTTTTCTCTATAAGGAAGTATTCTTCAGAGTCCTGTATAAATGTGTCATGGTACCTGAACAAATTCCCTTTGAGCACATGATGCAAACGTTCAGTAGGTTTCAGTGTAGTTCCAACTGAGATGGTTCTTCATGTGTTTTGTGTCCTGTCTGCTAATGTTTAAAGATACATGGACTTGGGAGAAATAACTGCATGGGAATACATCTTTAAAAGAACATTGGGACCTTATTAAAGAGTATTAGGATACAGATTGTGGAAGTAAAAATGTGTGCTGTACTTATTGGAAGGAAATGTCTTTCTGTGTTGAATCTTGCAGTTTGGATTCTACATATTTGATAAGTTTGTGCAGCTAATGAGGCACTGTAACGGCAATGCTTTAGAAATCTTTGTACTTCAGATATGAAGTGTGTGAATATTTGTGGGCTTTCAGGATGTGAATGCAGTTATTGGAAAACACTGCCTTGCTTAGTGGTTGTCTAAAGAGCTGCAAATGCACCAATTTGCATTGACAGTGATTTGAGATTAGCATTAATTTTTGTGTGAAGACATTAATTCATATTTATTCTAGTCAATTCTAAGTAGTTGACTGTGCAAGCTGAATTGTGTTGTAGCTGCTCTCAGTTGTCACTTTTTTTGGAAGGCAGTGTAATCTGTTCAAGTTGAAGGGGATTTTCAAAACTGAAGCATACCTAATGATGGCTTGAAGACAGTGTGAAGTGCTGTGTATCTAATTAATGGAAGAAGTCTAACCAAATTGTTTTCCCTGTGCATTTTGTTTGTCAACAGACCTGCCAATGACATGAGATACCCAATGAGTTCAGAAAAAATGCACAAGTTAGGATGGAGACCTAAAGTGCCTTGGAAAGAAGGAATAAAGAAAACAAGTATGTCTGATGCCATTTACACAAATAGATTTGGAAGTGATGGGAGGAGAGAAAGGGAGAGGGGAGTAAAATTGAGTCTATAGGTTAATTAATGATGAGCTAAAGGGAATGAATTTATCGTTTTAATTTTACATAAAATTAGCTCCTTTTTATAAATTATGAATATAAATATATAATTTATAAATGATAAATATAAAAAGCTTGTAATTAAAAAAAGTAGCATAAGGTACTGGAAGTAATTTTTATTGGTACAATAAATCTTGAATAAAGAATTTGTAACGGCTAAAACTAGATTTTTTTGAACATTATAGGTTAAATTCTTGCGAAATGAGAATGTTGGTAGTATTTATCTGTAGAAATACTTGAGTTTCCCTGTTATCTCTGTTCAATTTGATTTATCAACGTTCTTTATGTGCTAGTTGAATGGTACAAAGAAAACTTTCACAACTGGAAAAACGCAGAGAAAGCTTTGGAGCCTTTTCCTGTGACAGAGCCATTTGCACAGCTTAATGTTCCGTAAGGTGGCAGAGAACTTGAAGGAATCTATTCTACCTCACATAGTCTTTTCTTTGAAGCCTGCAATCAAGTGACCACAGCAAATTCTAAATGTGTCCAAGATACGTGAACCATGATGAGTACAGATCTATAATATGGCATGACTTTAGAAGGGTTCAGCACTTTATAAGTTTAACCTGTTAATTTCAGCTTTTGGTGCAATATTAAATCTTCACTAGGTATAGATTTTTTATTTTTTTCTGAAGAATTTTACAGGGTAAAGAATTTTTATAGTGTTATAAGTTAGTATAACTGATGTCAAATCTGTCTTACTCATCTTGAATGACAGGATTGTGACTACAGTGTTTGGGACTTCTAATGAATGTGTATATATATGTATTTTTAATTTTGAAATTCTTCATCTGATTTATTGTTTTTACACTGTAATATATGTTTTGTCACTTTAAATAGTTGCCTTCTGTTTTAAATCAAGTGGAAAAGATGATGTATTTTCTGGAGAGTATAAATTGATTGATAAAAACTAGATATGGCAGCCATATGGTTCACAGTTCTTTTCTCTATTGTTGCAGTATTACCTTGTGTAGATGACAGTTTAAGCTGTTATCTACTCTAACTTTAAATGCCTCTTTGTAAAGGGGATGGGGAAGGTGTTAAGAAAGTAGCAGATGTTCTTACTGAGATTTCCACAAGCCATTTCTTAAACTTCATTCCCATGTCTTACAAGTCATCTGTTTACTGTATTATGTCCTTTTATGTTTTAATTTCCTTTTTCCTTTTCTAAATTATTATTGTAACAGACTTCAAATACTGTAATGAGATCAACATTCCGGTAATGTAACTTCCTGTGATGTGAAAGCTATGTACGATGAAAAGTTTAAAATACTTCCTTTGGATTGTGGGTTGGCACACCTTATTTGATGCTGTGTTTGGTGTGTCTGTGTTTTTTTGACAAACATTTTAAAGATGAAACAAAATTTGAGTTTTAATGTAAAACTTAGAAGGAAACTTCAGTGCTAAAAATGTGTCAATAAATTTTTCAAAATTGATTTATTGATTAAAAATTTACAGTGTAACTGTTTTCTCTTATTTGAGTAAATAAGCTGAGGTAGTATATACCTGTTCAAAAAGTAGATGGTGTGTTTTTTGTTTAGGACACAGGAACACTTAACAATCTTCACTGTTTTGCCTTTGAGGTGACACATGTAAAAGAAGAAACTTCTTGCTTAGTACAGAAGTATATTCATAAAAGCACAGACCCAAACAGTCCTTTTGCTTCCTTGTAGCTGTGGAAGTGTAGGATTAAGATGCTAGGGTGTGCTCAGAAACACTGTTGGCCTCTGAAGTTGTCTTTTACTGCGTATTTGAATTGCTGTAAATTCAAGACCCTCAGAAGCTAAGTTAGCACACTTTGCAGAAATTCTTCCCCTATCACTGAAGATATATTAGTGGAGTTTGGGGCATTTACCTTTGCACAAGCTAGAGTTGTGGTAGTAACTGAACGCTTAATAGCATCTAGCTCAGCTGACAGGTATTGCTGCCTTTGGACTTGCAATGCTCCTAATTGCATCACACCTCGTGTGCTGTATGGTGCTGTTGATGGTAAGAATCATCCTAAAAGAAGACTGAGCAGTAAGCTTTTAAACTAATTTCTTATATATACTAAAGTCTGGGAACATGTTGTTTCTTTGACAAGGTGGGATAATAATACTGTACTTGAATTGCATCACACTTTTTTTTCTCACATTAGGTTTAGTAGTCAAAACTTTCATTTGGGAACAAAAATTGCAGGACTTATCCCAACAGACTAGTGCATGTTATTTGGCATACCATATACTTACAGTTAAGCTTTTACCAGTGAATTGCTTAAGTCTCATGGCCAAACAGGCAATGATGATTGAAACAATTTTACAAATAGATATGGTGTCTTTGAAACGCTTAAAAAAAAAAAAAAAAATAAAAAAATTCTGATAATGTGTTATGAGATGACAAATACACAGAAGAAAAGCTTGTGATTAGTTTATTGAATAGTTTATTGAATAGGTCTTTTTAAGGTTGTTTTGAATGTTTAGATGCTGAAGGTTTAATGACATTCTATGTAACCATCCAAATGGTTGCATAGAAGCAATATTATTGGGAGTGGATTTGTCAAAAGGATCTATTAACTGTTAGTCGAAGCTATTCTCTTAGTTTATAATGTTTTGAGAAATCTTCAAAACTGTTTGAGATGATGATCAGATGTTCCTACTTATTTTTTAAATCTATGATTCTTACTTTGTGCTACTTTGCTGTAGATCAGGTTGCCTTAGCAGGTGAGTTTTCTGGTAGGAGCATTTCTTTCCCCAGGAATAGTCTGTACTCATAAAGAAAACAGCTTATTTTGCCATTAACCTTCTGGCTGCTTCTGTAGAAGGGAAAAGACAAAAAAATCAACCAGCAAAACTGTTAATGTGGAGATGTTCACTGCTTTTGGTTATGCCTCACTAAGAAGATATGAAGTAGCACTTCAGCAGAAGGCAAAAGTAACGATGTAAAATACTGTAAGCATAACAATTTTTCAGTCCACTTTCCTCAGGGTTTGTGTCATGGAACAAAGAGGTTAAACCAATAAGAAAATAAATGGAGTAGATGTTTGTATCACTTATATTGGTGAAGCTGTCCTAAAGGAGAGTGGCTGCCCTTTGAAGGAGGGTTTCTGTACAGGTTCTGTCACAGATGAGAGGCTCAGACTCGGGAACTTATTTGGGGACTGCTGTCTGTTCTGCATCTCTGGGGGTTTACTGTTGTGGGATGGATTAGATCTTTAGGAAGCAGCTACTGAAGTCCCATGCACTTCAATTGTGTGCACTGGGGAAGATCAATGTTGCTACCATCTTGGTATATGAAGCCTGCAGATCTCCTGCAAGCAGCAGTGAAGGAAATGTGAAGATGGGTGAAGCAGATAGAAGAGGACATGCTGTCTGGAGTCTGCACTGGGAATTCTGCACTGTGGGGCCTCTGCATGTGTAGCAGATTCCAGTTTGTGTGATGGAGATGGTACTTGCACTCGTATACCTTGGCATCTATTTGTATGTATTCATAAGCTGTCTTTGAGATCCCACTTGAGGTTGAAGCTGGTTTACATTTTATTACATTGTCATAAAATGATAGATGAAAAGATTGCTTGAATTCATCCACACTGTTCTTTACTAGGTATAGGAGAAAGGTTGAGGGTGAAAAAGCTGATGCCCGTATGTGATGTTTTGTTTAAACCCTTGATTCCCATTCTGAACAAAATAGCACGTGCTATTTTATGTCTTATAAGAAAGTTGTGAATAGTTTCAACTGTATTCAGGATGTTCCATTTTGCTAAAACTGTATTCTTCTACTCTTTAAATAGCTAAGATATTCCTACTTTTCAATACATGGACTTCTCATACAAAAAGCCAACAACAACAACAAAAACCTTTGGGCTGTTTAATAAAATATTTTATATTTAATTCAGAATCATGCTTGTGTTTTTGTTTGATTTTTGCCTTGCTGTTGTTTTTATTTCCACTGTTTGCATTACCCTCCCCTAGCAAAAAGAAAGGATTAAATAAATAATAAAAATTAGAATAAATGGTTGATCCAGAGCACTGTATTTCCCCTCTCCCCTGTGGTAATGGGTATGAAAAGTCTGGTGTCAATAGTGTTTTAACTTCTGTGTGTGTAATCACACATTTTGAGCTTATCAGCACGAAAGATCATAAGATTGCATTAGTGGCATCAGTAAAAGACACGCTCATTAAGTGATTACATTCATCATTGCTCAGTAAAACAATCATCACCCGTGGCGATGAAAACCATGGGGCGATGAGAATTTGCATCAGAATCTTGTTTGGTTTTATTAGGCTATGAGGAGGGAGAAGCCGTGCCCGGACATGCAGAGCAGCACGGCAGGGAGTGTAAAGAAGGGATGCTCTCACAGGCAGGTTTTGTTGGAGTGATGGGATGGGCAAAGAAGCACTTGGAAACTCAAGCCATGCATGTTTGCTGTAGGTGCTGTGCATGCTAACACGTGCTCAGGCACGTCCCTTGCACTCGTCCTGTAGCCACAGGAGTGAGATGGCGCTTGTCTGTTCAAATAAATGCCTAAATGGCGATAGGGGAATAAAATACAATTTTTTCTTGATAAATATGCTCAGTTAGGTGGTGTGGTTTGTGCAGTTGCAGGGCACCTTCCCTGCAGAAGGTGCAGCCCTGAGCAAGGCCACAGGAAAAGCACAGATGGGGCTCTTCCTGCCAGGGCTCCAGAGAGCACCCAGAGCTCTGTGTGGGATTTGTCAGGCTTCAAAATGTCCGTGTACCCAAAATTTCGTACCCAAATTTTGGTGCAGTGGCCAGGCGAACTGTGGGCAACAATGGCTTTGGGGTAGCTCTTTCACCCACAGAAAGCACCAGCCGAAATAGCTCAGTTGGGAGAGCGTTAGACTGAAGATCTAAAGGTCCCTGGTTCGATCCCGGGTTTCGGCAGTAAGCTTTTGTCTTTTCCCCCCTCATTCCGCAGGCTGCTGTCGCCTGTCGCGGCGCCCCCCAGCCGCTGTCGCCTCACCCGCAGCCCCCCGGGGGCGCCCCGGCCGCTGCCCGCTTGTGGCTGAGCCCCCCGCTGTCCCCCCCAGCTCCACAGCCCCGGCTCAGCAGCGCCCCAGGCGGCCTCAGGCTCGGCACGGCTGCCTCTGGCTGTCGCGACATGTCGGGCGTGTCGCTCACGACCGCGTGGGGCGAGCCGGCAGCAGCCCTCTACCTGCGCGGGCTGGTTTGCCAGCGCCTAACGCTGGGTGGCCTGAAGGTTCCTGTTGTCATCCTCAGTCGGTTAACTCTTTTATGTTATTTTATTATTATTTTACGTCGTTTCGTTTCGTTTTGTTTCGTTTCGCTTTGTTTCGTTTCATTTCAGACGAGGGAGCGCGCGCCATGTCCTGCGCCCCGCCGTCACGGTGGCGCCTGGGCTGTGGCATGGATGGAGCCTCTGCGAGGGGCCTCCTCTGCGAGGAAACTGCGGCAGCCCCCTGAAACGGCAAACTTTGGGGTGTTCACGTGTTGTACCCGTGAGGTGTGGATGAAAAAAACACCGCGGGGTGATTTGGGAAGGAGGTGGGGAAGGAGGGAGCACGAGGGCCTCCAAGGTGTTGCAGGAGCGGGGAGCAGGACACATGGCAGGGCAAGGCTCGAAGCCACAGAAATCCCGTGTGGCAGCTCTCAGGACGAGGAAAGAGTCAGAAACAGAAGATCCAGAGGCTGCTTCTCCCCAGCATCTAGAACTGAGATCAAAATTCCCGAATCTCGCTGTTCTGCTGCTGCCAGCAGATGCTCGTCGCTACCTCTGGTTCATGGAAAGGCTAAAGAACAGCCTTGGGGCCAGAAATGCTGGTAATGAATGTCACCCAGTCTTTGCAATTCCTCCTTTCTTTACTTTTTCGTTGGCACCAATCGTTTGGATTTCTCTGAAGCACATTTGTAAGGGCAGCATCTGGTTCTGGTTTGAAGACACGAAGAGGCAAGAATCCATTAATTCTCTGGGTAATCTGTTGCAACTGTTCCATATATATCCCTTACTTTAATTTGGGTCTGTCCTCTGGTAAATTGCTGCCATTAGTGCTGTTAAACCTTTTCTCTGTTAGATTAAAGATCTCTTCAGTTGCTGGCATTTTGAAACAAAGCATCACCCTGCCTTTGTTTTGATGAAGGAAACCAAAGTCTTTAAGACACTTTCTCCTGCTTTCAGAGATTTTTTTTTTTCTAGCCTTTTTAATATACTGAAACCAGAACAATACACAGAAAAAAGTCTCTCAGTACTGGTGTCACCAGTGAAAAATACTGGAGCAAATCAGCTCCTTGCCAATATTTTGCAATCTTTCATCTATTCAGGAAAAGGCATCACAGCTTATTATTATTATTATTATTATAAATATATTTACTTATTTTTAAATCACAGCATCACATCAAAAATTGTCACTGACTTGCTTGTCCAATCTAAGGAGCATTCACTGCTGATTAATATCCTATTAGTACAAGTGGCATAATTGTTACTTAGACCCTTACAAATAAGGCAGGTAAGGGGTAGTTTATCTGCTTACATCAAAATTTTTCCTAATGATTTTTAAGCCTTCAAAAGAATATTGAGACTGCACACTCAAGTACTTAGGAACAGAAGGAAAGAAGGAAATTTTAAGATCATGATTGCTTCTGCATCCTTTTCTATAGGTTTGTGCATGCAATGTCAATTTTTTTTTTTTTTTTCCCAAAGACTTTTTATTTACTCAGCAAAAATATTAATGGTGCTTTGGGAATGGATTAATCACTTGTGTCACTCTTGTCCTCTCCAGGCACAGATGCATATATAGCAGTTGTGTGCCACAGCAGCGCCTAAAATTTCTGTTTTTAAAACAAGGATAATACTACCTGTAAAAGCAATTCCCTTCTCAGAGGTTTTGTGAATTTAAAGAGAAATTTTGTGAACCGCTACAACATTAAAGGTGACAGTGATGGGGGCTTAGAGAAGAAAATCTAATTTTTGTTTGCTATGGGATTTGGATAGCATGCTCTGAATAAGGCTGCAGGTCTTATGTGGAAGAAGAGGATAAAATTAAGAGATAACCTTAATTCCAATGTTTTTAAAGTTCTAACTGTTTGATTTTGCAGTTTGATGCTTCTTCCTAATGTGATTTGGCAGATTCTGAGAAAATAACCCCAAGTGTTGTTGCTTTATTGCTTTTATGTCGCACCATATTCAGGCATTTTTCATTCAGCTTTATCTGCTTTACACCATCTTCTTGTTAGCATTGCTACTTTCCAGGTTTCTTCTTGCCAGTGAACATCTTTATTTCTATTTATTTTTCTATTAGCTTGTCTCCCCTGCGAGGAAGCAGATCCAGGTTATTTTCATGCCTGTCTAATGAAGCCTTCATTTTTTAATCACAACGTTCCTTCTGCACAACTGGGAAACTTCTCTGCCACTACAGATGTGGCTACATATGTTTTTTTTAAATGATCGTCAAATACTGAAGATGATACCTCACAGGGAATCTGAGGAAAATCACAATTTACAGTGCCGTTTCAGTCTTACTCAGATATTCAAAATCCGATGGATTTGGTTCATGGTTCATTTTTCGTCACCATCCTTGGCTACTGAATCACTGTTTCAGTGAGCAGCAGCTCAGCAAGCAGTGTGTCACATGTGCTAGCTCTGCTGCAAGTGGAAGCACGACAACTTGCAACCACAGAACATGACAAATAGCAAAGAAGCTTAAAGCTTTCCTTTGAAACACCCTCTATTTGTTATTTCCGACAGTGGCAATAATAACTTATTGTGCCTGGCATATTCCATAGGCTTTTTGAGCATTTTAGAAAGTTCAGGTCTTTCTCCTTTCTCCTTCTCCTTCCTCCCCCCAGACTTCTATATCTGCAAATAGAGGAAATCCCTTCCTTGTCCCTGCAGGCAGTTTCTGCACCTTATATTTGTTACTGTCTAGCATGCCTCTCTGTGCTGAATAAATGTTGTTCCTATACATAATAAAATTTCCTTCTCCTTGGACTGAAAATTGTGTTAGTTTGTTAGAAAAGAATTTTTTCTGCCTCTTGACTAAAATATTTCTGACTTTGCCTCCTGTGCTATTTACAGACATCCATTAAATCCCATTTAGATATTTAGTAAGATATGCAGTATGATCAATACAAGGGGCTTAAAAACGTAAAGACTCAGTCTGAGTTGTTATTATAATTATTATTATTGTTTTCCCTAATGTCAAATCTTTGTTGTTATTTATTTGTTTACTGCTCCCCCAAAAAAGAGCTAAATTATTTTGGAATTTTTCTGGGGAAGAAATACATTTAAAAAGGAAAAAAAAAAAAAAAAAAAAAAAAAAAAGAATCAGCTTACTATACATTTCTAGAATCTAGCATTCTACATTCAGTCTTCATCTTTTTCTTTTTTCTTTTCTTCTTGTGAGTTAGCAAATTAGGAAAGCTTTATCTGGTCTGAGTCTAGCTAAGGAAACACATGTAAGAAGGCTTTTTCTGATTCAGTTCCTTGGGAGTTTGGGTGTTTTTGATTTCCTCTTTCCACCCCTGCCAATATACCTCAGGGTTCCTGTTTTGTGCTTCTGTAGTAATACAGGATTCATATCCCGTAGAAATGTAGGAATACATTTTGTATGTAGTTGATGGTATAGTTAGCAAGACAGATTTTTTTAGTGAAGTCTTAACTGTCAATTCTGGTATGCTTATCAATGTTATCTTTATTCCTCAGTAAACCTCAGGGTAAACAGTGCATTTTTGTTTGTATGGACATGCATGTAATTGCTTAAAGCAAGGGTGCATTCATTCGTTTGGTTGGCAATGTTCTTGAGATTTAGCCCACATGACATGAGGGATGAGTATCTTTTGTTCCATTTTTTTTTATTTCCTGTTGGAATAAGTAGTAGCTTTAGTATCTTGAATAAAAACCGCGAGTATCTTCTAGAACTGTCTCTTGAAGGAGTTAATGTAAGGTCAAGACCTTAGAGGTTTTAGATATTATTTTCAAATACTGTTTTTGTGCTGTCTTTCAAAACTTTCTTTAATGTGGTTTTCAGTTCTCATATTTCTTTCCCCGTGATTGGCACAATTTGTTACACTGCTGAGTGGTAGAGAGCAGGCCCACTGTCCTACCCCTTTCGTGCTGCACATGAGGTTTTTGGCTCACGCTTCCTGACTGTGTGCTGAGTGACAGGCCACAAAGGCAGCCTGTGTGCTAGCTGGACTGCTGGCTTCTTGCAGGTTTAGCACATGTAGAGCTGCACATGTGCCAAAACTAGGATATTAACTTACATTTCACTTCCCATTTTGCCAACAAGCGTGCATCTGCTCGATCTAAATCAGATTGTCTCCTACCACCATTGTTTAGAGTGGAATTCATCCCACTTCACTTTAAACATGTAAAAATGCAGTGTCTAAGTTTGAGTTAGTCATCCACACCTCCTCGTAAGATCAAGGCGGGGAACTTAGGCGAGAGATGGGTTGTTTGACCTTTCCATGATGCCTGTCTGAGAAAGGGATGAGTCACCCTATGGAGGTGCTTCTTGCCTTTCTGTGGTGGTTTTACCCAGCTGGGCAGCTGAACTCCACCACAATGATTCTCTCACTCCCCCTCCTCAGAGGGACAGGGGGAGAAAATATGACGGAAAGGGCTTAAGGGTTGAGATAAGGACAGGGAGATCAGTCACCAATTACCATCACAGGCAAAACAGACTCAGCATAGGGAGATTAATATAATTTATTGCCTATCACTAGCAGACTAGAACAGTGAGAAACCAAAAGCAAATTAAAAACACCTTCCCCCCATCCATTCTCCCTTATCTTCTTCCCTCGGGAGGCACAGGGGAACAGGGAATGGGGGCTGTGGTCAGTCCCTAATGCTTTGTTAACTTCTGCTCTGGTGCCTGGAGCATCTCCTGCTCCTCCTGCACTGACCTCAGTGTCTGTAGGGCTGTCTCACTCCTCTCTCCCAGGTGCTGTTGCACAGCAGGTTTTTTTCTCTTCCTGAAATCTGCTTTCCCAGAGGCGCAAACAATGTCACTGGTTCAGCCCTGCCCAGCGTTGGGTCCCTTTTGGAGCTGTCTGGAGCTGACTCTGATCTGCCATGGGGCAGCTGCTGGGCTCTGCTCACAGAGGCCCCCCTGCAGCCCCCCTGCTGCTAAACCCTTGTCTTGTAAACCCAATGCATTTGGGAACAACCACATGGTATCTGAGATTTAGTTGTCTACCTCCCAGATGCCTGGGTTCCTTAAACAAATCCTACCTTATTTTTACCTATGATTGCCTTGATAGTTTGTCCAGGCTAGAATCTGATGAACTAACTCCAAAGAAGTACTTGGACAGACTTTGGACAAGTGGTGTCTAGAGCTGTGGTGTAGAGGCATAGGGTTGCTCCTGAGTGGTATATCTCTTTGACGTTATTTACACATCCTTTGTCAGCTGAAGATGCTGAGATTAGCAGCATTGCTTTCTCAGGATGGTTTTGTCTGGCAGTCAGTGGTGTGTTTACCTAAACTGTAAGTAGCTTAAGCTTTCATCCCAGTTCCTACATCTGATAGACAATGGAAAAAGTATGTCAGTTGAGATATAAAGTGACTTGTTACATTGTTAGCTGAATGGTGATACTGCTTCTTGATCTCTGAAGACGTTCCTCAGATATACTAAACAAGGGAATAAGACAGGGAGACAGAAGAATGATCTTTCAAAGGAAATTAAATGCTCATACATTATCTCTGACAAAAATGAATAGAACTACACTCAGGCAATACCTGACTAAGTTGTGTAAAGATGTATCAGCAGTTTCTAAATAGCATTTATTTATGGCTGCGGAAAGATCTAGCTGAGTTGGCAAAGACATCTGCTGTACTAAAGCAGTGCGTGTTTTTAGGACCTTTCTGAGGAAGTTGTATACACCCATGCTTCAGCTAGCACATGTCCTTCCAGAGATGGGAAGCAACGTGTCATCAGACTAGGAACTTTCACAGTGGATGTTTTTAGGTAGTAGGGCTTTCCCATCGCAGTCAGCTCCCAGCTTGTGGGAGCTAAGTTCAGTCAGGATGCAAGGCCTAGTGAAGAATCAGCGGGGGACCCAGGTGGGACTCATCTGTCCAAACATAGGCCTTTAATGAGTATTGAGTACCACTGAACCCTAGGCAACCCTTACAATAAGGAAATGAAGAAGGGTATGTCTTTCTGTGATGCAATTCATTCCTTCCTCATGTGGGTACAGAAAACAGGCTGAGTGAATTGCACCCTAAAAACATCTATTTTTCACCATTAAGAGAGGATCCTGTAAAGGAGCCTCGGGTGGCCAGTTAAGTGTAGATTTCAGTAATCAATAGATGTCTAACATTAGATGAGATAAATTTCATCCGCTGTCACCAGGAGGCCTGCTGGCAAAGCCATGGAAAGATTGACGAGTGGAATTTGCAATACAAGGAAAGCTTGAGCAATCCGGAGTCCAGATTGATGGGACACAAGCACAGCAGCCTTGTGGCTGTCAAGAAAAGGAAACAGCTAAGGCAAAGAAACTGTCTTTAACTCAGGTTGAATTCCTGGTGCAGTCTTGTTGTGTATTTGGTGTGAGGCCTGAGCAGGTTACTCCTCTGTGGGTTGCTCTTCTGTTCTAACAATGTGTGAACATAGCACAGCATGTAGATTGATTTTCAGTGAGGCTTCTGAAGGAAAAGAAGCCTGCAGATTAGAAAGGGACTGGATAAATAATGCAAATATGAGAAAGCAGGAGCTGACGAGACTGTTCGTATGAAGAGACATTTTGTGCAAGGGCAGGATCATGAGATCTCCAGAGCTGCTCTGCATGCCCAAACTTTGGCTTCATTCTCCCAGCTGCAGGACAGGGAGACAACAGGTAAGGCTGTGAGAGGGCAGTGATCTGCACTGGAGGAAGGAGGAGAGAGGACCTAAGTCAAAGAGAGCCTGTACAGGAAGGGCATGGCTAATCCCAGCAGCTTTGGTGGTGCCTTGGGGAAAACAAATGTAAGAAAAGGTAAAAATCACAGTGCAGCAGCTGTGAGAGACAGGAGTCAGAAAAATGTGAGTGAAATAGCCCTGCAGCCCCCAAGGTCAGTGCAGAAGGAGGTGCTCCAAGCATGCAGCAGCAGTTCACCTGTGGCCTGTGAAGAGGCCCCTGGTGGAGCAGGCTGTCCCCCTGCAGCCCATGGGTCCCCCATGGAGCAGATCTCCACGCTGCAGCCCCCCCATGGGTGGAGGAGCCCCCGGTGGAGCAGGTGGATGTGGCCTGGAGGACGCTGCGGCCCATGGAGAGCCCCCGCAGGAGCAGGCCCCGGGCCGGAGCTGCAGCCCCTGGAGAGGAGCCCACGCAGGAGCAGGGGGCTGGGGGGAGCTGCCGCCTGTGGGAGACCCGTGCTGGAGCAGTTTGCTCCGGGGGATGGACCCTGTGGTAGGGACCCATGTGGGAGCAGTGCTTTAAGAGCTGCTGCCTGTGGGCAGCCCCCGCAGGCTCAGTTTGTAAAGGACTCAGCTGCTCAGTGTAGAAGAATGGGGAGTGGAGTAGAGCCTGAGAAGACGGGGGGGGGGGGGGAAGGTATTCTTGGTTTTGTTTTCTTTTCCTCACTGTTTTACTCTGTTATTAATCGGTAATGAATTAAATTATTCTTTCCCCAAGTTGAGTCGATTTTGCCTGTGATAGTAACTAGTGGGTGATCTTCTTCTCTTGACCCATGAGGTTTTCCATCTTATGTTCTTCTCTGCCCTGCTCAGAAGTAGCAGTGAGAGAGCGGCTGGGTGGACATCTGGGAGCCTCCATATAGGTAAACTTTTTTTTTTCTGAAATGTACTGCTTAGGGTCACTTAAAATCCCCACTTACTTGTGGAATCTCTGGTGTCTAGTAATACATGATCTTATACTGCAGGCCTTACCTCATCTGGGGCAATAAATGTCTTGTCTACTTGCCTAGCAAATTCTAGATTTCCTGAAACTCCTAGGAAGTTTATGTCTTTGAAATCTTTCTCCTCCAGGCAAATTACTCTTTAGGCTTCATCGACTCTATCGATTAGATGTCTACAGGCTGTAAAGCTCCCAGGTAGAAGCCTACATAGTAGATGCATAATGAAGGTATCTTACTTTTGAATTGTCTTCCACCTTGTAACATGAATAGCTTTGCTTCAGACATTTTCCAGTCAGATACTTTCAAAAGTGTTCAAGTAATACCTAGTGGCAGCATTGGAAAAATGCCTTAGACCTTCTTGCTGTAATGAAATCTGGAGCACATAAATTGACAGCAGTTAAAATCAGCTGCCAAGATATTTATCTGTCACTTAAAATATGAACAAAAAGGTGGATTTGATGTAAGCTTTGGATAAAGATTGTTCTGGGTTGATATCCATTCAAAGCATACCCAGCATGGCTGTTTCATGTCACAGATAAGTAAAAGGGATGTTGCATGATCTTTGGAGCAATGAAAAACATACCAAGGTATTACAAATTCATTTCCTTGCTAGCTGAAGAAGGCAAAATTCAAACTGCAGTGGTAATCTGTGACCAAGGAGTGATCTGGCATGGAGAGAGGGCAAGAAGGGCTGACTGCAGAATGCTTTAAAATAGGTTGAAGCAGGTATGCCAGAAACTGAATGGCTCCATGATAGGCAGTGGAGTTTCCCTTGCTGATAAGAAATGCTGCTGCATTGTGTTGTAGGAATCGTGGAGTGTGAGCACACATGGGCCACCTTTGGTGGCAGAACTGGTGCTGGGGGACGAACCCAATGCCAGGCTAGTGTGCATGATGCCAATACTGATGTGATTGGTGCTGGTGCCAGTGTATGTAGAGAACAGGCTCTTGCTGCAGCTTTGCAGACCCCTTGTAGAACTGCTTACGGTAGTAGGACTTTGTCTAATGCATCACTCATTCAAACTTTTTATATTTAAGCACAAATGTGTGTTCAAATCACCTCAAGCAGTACAATAAAAATTCTCCAACCCTTATAAATCCTTTTTGTCCAAGCTTGAAATTTTGTCCAAGCTTGAAATTTTGCTCCATATAGAATCTGTTCAGATGAGGTTTATGACAATGTAAATAATCATAAACTAATGTAAAGATTTGGCAGAACAAAGAATCAGAGGTGTAATATTTTCTTCGAAGAAAAGAAATAGAAAAATATTCACAAGGGCAAAAAATTCCAGAAGTGTTCATCACTTTTGGGTGCTCAGCTTGAAATACCATGGATTCCCTCCCTCCCTCCCTCCCTCCCTCCCTCCCTCTCTCCCTTCCTTCCTTCCTTCCTTCCTTCCTTCCTTCCTTCCTTCCTTTCTTCCTTCCTTCCTTCCTTCCTTCCTTCCTTCCTTCCTTCCTTCCTTCCTTCCTTCCTTCCTTCCTTCCTTCCTTCCTTCCTTCCTTCCTTCCTTCCTTCCTTCCTTCCTTCCTTCCTTCCTTCCCTCCTTCCTTCCCTCCTTCCTTCCCTCCTTCCTTCCCTCCTTCCCTCCTTCCCTCCTTCCCTCCTTCCTTCCCTCCTTCCTTCCCTCCTTCCCTCCTTCCCTCCTTCCCTCCTTCCCTCCTTCCTTCCTTCCCTCCTTCCCTCCTTCCCTCCTTCCCTCCTTCCTTCCACTTGAAAGCTCTTTTGCCAATGAGGCACACACTTGGGTGTTGCTCCTTCTGCCTGTTTTCTTTCAACTTTGACCTTGATCCTTTTCCTGCTTGCAGTTTTCTATGTGGAATTATCTTTCTGGTTATCTCCAGAAGTATCACCTGTCATTACGAATCATTGTGTGATCTATTCTTTCTATTGATATATTGTTTCCCAAATAATGTTGTATATATTGGACAAAAATCTTACCAAAATTCCAAAGGCTTAATACTTTTCTGGCTTGATGCTAATCTGTGCCTGAGTACAGTAGGAGCCTGAGAAACAATACCGTCATTGATAAAAAAAAAAAAAAAGCAAACCTACTGCCTACTTATTGCTCAGGAATTCTGTATTCAGGGTGAGCTGTGTGTAGAGATTTTTTGCCTGTACCTTTGAGTATTCTGTTTCTTTAGTCTTTCTCTTGTCAGAAAAAATAACTATGTGAATATATTAATCGCAAAGATGAGCAGGAATCTGTATGGGCTGTGGAGGATAGGGTGGGAAGTTTGACCTTAGGGGTGAATCTGTGCATGGGTATGGACTGCAAGGTAACTGATATTCTGTGTTCCTGTACCCCCAGCGCAGAGCCTAAATATTTTAACAAATCAGTTTAACACAATTCCAGGTGCAGTAGCCTGACTTGGTATCTCAGAATAGCTGACAAGACAGCGTGGTCAGGGTTTGAATCTCCAGGGCTTTGGCCATGGCTCATGTGCTCATGTCAGTTGTTTGAAAGGTCCTTTGATAGCTGTGGAGAAACCCCCTCAGCAGCAGTGCCAACACGCAGTGATACTCATTTTCGAGAGACAGGAGAAACTCATAGTAAATAAAAAGTCCTTCAGCATGCTGTTTTAAAATTGGTGTAGTGCCAATATTGTGCAGCCCTAATAATGGCTCCTTTATTCAATCAAAATAGCTGAGGGGAAGCTGTGGTAACTTCTGAACAGTGAGGCACTAAGTAAGGGACACTGCCTGCCACTTTTCTAGTAAACAATCAAGAGGCAACTGTCTTTCTGAAATGTTGCTCACTGTCTTCCATGCTGTCTGTCATGCAGAGGTGGGTGGCTGCTGATCCTGGCAGGCGTGGAACGGCACTGACATGATGTGGGATCTGCTGTCTGTCCAGGTGCTGTCCTGCTGAGAGACCAAAGGGCCTGAGGACTAAAGCCTAGCACTACATCTATTCCGGTACTCCATGCCATAGCATGTTCCCAATTTTGTAAAATGATGCTGTTGTGATGAAGGGAAGTAATCAAGGGAAATTATTCATGTACTTCTACTCAGGGTTTTTCTTCCCTTGCTAACTGTATAATCTCCATAGTGTCATCTGTCTTCTGTTCCTTTTCTCCACACTCTAATCCAACTACCTTAAAAATTACTTATTTCTTCTTCCTTCACTTTAACTGCTGTAACATGATATGTTGGTAACGCTGGTTTAAAACACCCCCTAACCTATGTCCAAAGACTGATCTTCCCACACCAGAGAGGTGTTTTCAGGTGCTGAGGAGTCTGGGGAGGTGCATAGTTGAGCGTGTTTTTGAGTTAGTGCCTCCATTTACAATTCCTGAGCTCCATTTATAATTCCTGAGTTTCTTCAACATATTTCTGCAACATATTTCTCCAACTCCTACAACTTTGCCTTATTTTTGCATGCAAGGATAGCAGGAGGCAAAAGTCAGTTCCAGGTAAATTGAATCCTAAGGGAGATAAGGTGAAACCATTCCATATCGTGTGGTATTGCTATTTGGCTTTGTGCTTTTATAAATGAAGTAGTGTCATATTTTAGTTTGTCTGGCACCTAATAAATTTTTGATATAAAAACTGAAAGTGCTGATGATAGTGTCTGCAGTGTGGGGGAGTGACTTAGCTGCACAAAGGCAATAAGTGTGCTGCATGGGTAATAGGCTGCTTGTGCCAGAATGGTCTGGTTGAACATCCATGGAAGTATTGAATAGCAGAGGCACGATCATGGCTGCAAACACAGCTGTTTTCATTATACATACTTATAAAGATGGCTAATCAATAGAGGTGTGTGTGGGGGTTACAGAGAAAGCTTTCAGTGAAGCAGTGGGAGATGCAACTTTTTATTCAGCACGATGGAGCTGAACTAATAGATATTGTTTCAGACTCCTCTCATGACTTATCACTACTTTGTTTTGATTTATTCATTTTCTTCCTGTAGCACAGGAGTTGCATTGTGGGCAAGAACTACTGCTTGCTAGCTAGCAGCTTTTTAAAGCCATTTTTGTCTATGTTCTGAACAAAACCACTTGTCTGCATGTCTCGTACGTGTATTGATCTTACAGGCTGTCTCCTGCCAGGTGGATAACAAATGCTCAGCTGTGACCGTTCTGAAAGTCTAGCAGCCAGACCAGCCCCATAACAATCTCTGGTGTAATGACGGAGAAAGGATTAGAGAGCAGACAAGTACCACTCACCCTTGAAAAACAATTAAATAATTTATTTTAAATGCAAAAAGGCTACTAAGAAATGAATCCTTCTCCACTTGCCACTAAAATATTTACGGTGCAAGCACTGGAATTCTTTAGTCAGCAGATGGAGTCTCCATCCCAGGCTATTACTCCCAGTTTTATTAATTTTTGTTAAGGACGTACCTATGTTCTCTGTACTTCCAGTTCATTTTCTACAGATACTGCTTTCATGGAAAGTGTTATCTAGCAGTGAATGAACTAAAAAAAGAAGGTTTTTCCCCTTCTTTTTATCATCTGTTTACAGGGTTGTGATTAAAAAAAATAAATCTGTTTCTCCAGCCACCTCAGCTAAAACAAGACCATCAATTTCTCAAAGTGCATGAAAGACTGACAAGTCCTGGGGAAATAAATCCGAGGCATTCACCCTCTTGTCAAGCCGCCAGAGCCCTCAGGACTTGCTCTCACGCTGGCGTCTTTTCTGCCCTTGATGTCATGTGCAAAACACGAGGATTTGTGCCGTGCTAATCCCTCTAATGAGGGCTTCTCCCAACCTCGATATAAGCCCCGCTCAAAGCCGTGGCTGTTGGGCAGGCACTGCTGAGCCAAAGCTCCTGGCTTTTGAACCACATTCAAGGCAATTAGAGACCAGGATTAAACAAACACCCGACACCAGCATCCTCAGCAGTGAGAGCGATTATCCCAGGGGAGCTGCTGCCAGGCCAGGTTGTCCCACAGAGGACTCTGTGCTCCCCTCACTTGGGTCCAGGCTGCACCCAGCAGCAATGGGTGCCCTGAGGTGGCTTTTTTGGGCTGTGCTGAGCTGCCTGAGCTGCTGTTGTCCCCGCGGGGCAGAGGCACAGTTCCCCCGTGTCTGCATGACGGTGGAGGCCATTCGGTCGAAGCGCTGCTGCCCGGCCTTGGGGCCGGAGCCAGGCAACGTGTGTGGGTCCCTGCAGGGCAGAGGACGCTGCCAGGGGGTGCAGGTGGACACTCAGCCCTGGAGTGGCCCCTACACTCTTCGAAATGTGGATGATCGGGAATGGTGGCCACTCAAGTTCTTCAACCAGAGCTGTTGGTGCACAGGTGAGTGCAGCCGTGAGGTGAGGGGATGGGGATGAATGTGTCTGCTAGCTGTTTTGTGAAGGCCAGAAACATCCCAGATGGCATAAGGCATCAAGAAGCTGGCAAAGGGACTAGTACCCAAGACATATGAGGAGTGGCTGAGGGAAATGGGGCAGTTTAGTCTGCAGAAAACAAGGCTGAGGGGAGACCTTGTTGCTCTCTACAGCTACCTGAAAGGAGGCTGCAGCAAGGAGGGTGTTGGTCTCTTTCCTCAGGTGACAAGTGATAGGACGTGAGGCGATGGCCTCAGGTTGCACCAGGGGAGGTTTGGCTTGGATGTGGGGAAGAATTTCTTCACAGAGAAAGCAGTCAAGCATTGGAACAGGCTGCCCAGGGATGTAGTGGATTCCCTGTCACTGGAGGTATTTTAAAAACATGTGGATGTGGTAGTAAGGGACACAGGTCAGTGGAAGACTTGGTAGTGTTAGGTTGTTGGTTTTGATGATCTTGAAGGTCTTTTCTAACCTAAATGATCCTATAATTCTTAGAAAGCTTAGAGAATTATCACTTTCCTAAAAATACTGTCATGTTTATGGCCAAGCTCTGATAGACCTGTACAGGGCTTTCAGTTCAAGAGCATTTTCTCTTAAAACAAAACAAAACAAAACAAAACAAAACAAAACAAAACAAAACAAACAAACAAACAAAAAACCATTTTCTCTTATGTAGTCTTTTGGGCTTTCCTTTCTGTCCCTAAAGTTGTTCCTGTAGTCCTTCATCACCCTTCTTCCACAGAGTTTTAGACATTTCAGTGCTGTGTTCAGCATTGCATGACTGCCGAAGAGGCCACCCTGTCTTTTTCCTTTGACTTCACCCACTGGGAGGCAAAATGAATCAGGGAGCTGATGTGCTTGAAAGCTAACCCAGTCCAAATGGACAGGTTTTCCTGTACTAGGGACCAGGAAAGGAATAGGAAGGTGAGGTCACGGCAAGGTAAGGACGCAGGTCCTTTTTTTTTCAAGAGCAGCCCTTGTTTAAGGAGGGTTAAAATGAGCAGGAGCCCAACCTCAGCCCTGGCTCTTTGCAGGGCTGGCAGGGTGTGGTGTCAGGAGTCCTAGAATCACAGAAACATTAAGGTTGGAAGAGACCTCCAAGATCATCTGGACCAGTTGTGCCCCTACTACCAATATTATCCCCATTTAAAAAGCATGTCTCCAGCACTGACAGTACCTGCTAGACAGATTTCAAATGCAGCCTGGCATTTCTTTTTGGATATATAATGTTGTTTGAAGTGTCCAACATATTAAGAATAGCCTACTTTCCTTCAATATGATTCTTAGAAATAGCTGACCTATTTTATCTAAAATACACCTTGGCCCTTGCTATCAGAAAAGCCCAAATCAATCTGAGGAAGACACATAGCAGAAGATTTCGGTCCATGAGGTTAAGTTTTGCAATGCTGTTATGAACTGAAAGCAGAGAGGTGGTGGCAGATGACTTAAGTGGATAGATGGTGTTATTGAAGTTTGTCTGAAACAATAGCAACAGACAATAAGCTATAAATCAAATTTTATCTCTTGCTTTGACTAGATTTCAAATGCTTGTGTGGAAGTACTTTTCCAGACACTTTACAAAAAAAATGGATATATATATATATGTTTTTTTTTTTTTAAAGGTTCTTACATACCTCTAAAACTAAACTCAGGCATCACATTTAGGCACAGACCCCAAGTCGGAAGAGCGCCAAAGCATGTGGGCATATAATAATATTTATAAAGTCTGTGTAGTTAGGGCATTAAAACCTGTGAGTAAAGTGGGGAGCAGTGTGGGCAGAGATTAATTTGTTTGTCCAAACAAAGGTAAATACCATCATTTGATATTTGCTGGTCTGCGTCCTAGCTTACACAGCTGTAATGTTGGGTAGTCTCTCGCTGCCTTCCTTCCGCTGAGCTGTCCGATCTCAGCGTTTTAAATGTTTCATTCTGCTTCTACTCTCTCCTTCTCTCTCTTTCTCTCTTTCTTTCTCTCTTTCTCTCTCTCATATAGTCCTTGTTGTATTCTTCTTTCTCCTTGCAGTCTTTGTTCTCTAAACATACCAGTGACAAAACATTAGGGTGGCAGCCTTAAAGATGATTTTAAGAAAGGTTTCCTGTGCTTGCTTCTGCTGTGGTCAGCATGATGCTTCATGCAAAGGCATTTCTAGAATAATGCTAAAAGTTAATTAATGACTGAATGAGGTTTGAATTAGATTTGATGTATTTACATTGGTGGTGATTGTGAGTCTGTGTCTATTGGTGTATGTATATACATATATATATGTATAAAACTGTTTTGCACTGGTTGCCTGTCTGCACACCAGAGTTTTAAATGGTATGATGTGTGTTTTTCATTAGGCATCTGTGGTTATGGTACCTATCACAGTAAATTAAATATCCTCATTTGAAGAGATGTGGAACAGTGCACATCTGTACTATTAAAGCATCTTATTGAATGAACTTTGTGTGCAGACCATCTATATGAAATGGTTCCTGGACAGACCACGCCAAGGCTCTGTCTAAAGTTTTAACAATATAAACAACTGCGTTCCAGTGCTATCTTGTCACCATTTAATTTATTGTTCAAATGTAGCATAAGCAATAGCTATGGAAACTGCAACTCCTGTGTAGCTTTTCACATTTGTTTAGATAGCACCATTTAAACATGTCACATAGCTGGTGGCCATATGGTAGGAAGCCTGGAGGAGCTCAGAGGAAGAGGAGCCTGTATTTTCCATATGGGGATGCTAGATTTCTTGCAGTAAGTGCTCCATTTGAATTTTGCTAGAAACTTGATAAAGATGAAGGAAAATTTGGCCATGTGCTGTAGCTGTTAATTGAGGAAAAATTTCTGAAAGTCATCTCCACCTAGGTCTGGGTGCTGAACATTTCTGAAAAAATGAAAATCCCAAACACAAACCAACAGTGGTGATTGGTTAGTTAACATGGGGCCAGATTATTTTTGTAGTTTTTCATTCATTTAATTTTTCTGCGGAAAAGAGACAAACACAAAGCATTTCCTTTCAATTTTTGGGCTTTAACAGACAATAATGTCTTTCCGTAAGCAGAGACAAATGCAACAGAATAAGATTAGTAAAACAGAAAGATCCAGCTTTACTTCAATTTTTTACAAAAAGCCATGATCAAGAATACAATTGTAAGGCTGTTGTCAGGATGCTGCTTGCTGTATGTTTCATGCAACGTGTTGTTAGCAACAAAAATATCTCTAGAAAAAAGCTGTGGTTATGGCTTGAATGTAGCCGGGAGGTAACAAAGAATGTTTAGTTCCTGTCTAATTTCAGTTTTGAATCCATTATGTGCATTCTGCAATTCATTTCAGTCAACCTAATATTCATTCTTAAACTGCAATGGCCTAATGACAGTTCCTGACAGAGTGCTATAATATGTGAAAGGGAATATGGTCATTTGTACATGTTGTACTTATCGCATACAAGCTGGACGTGTTGAATTAGGCAAAATGTTGGGTGCACTGATTTAATAGACCCTGAAAATGGACACTTGTGGCTAAAAAAAAAAGTATTGCAGTTGGATAGTTCAATTTGGTTTAGAAGAATACTGATTAAGAAGACATGAACTAAATGCTAGTTTGAGTTCTAAAGGATAAAGTTGTAGTAATGGGATACAGATCTGTTGCAACACCTAAAACAAAAAACAAAAAACAAAAAACACTACAGAAGATTACTGTGAAAAGACTACTGCAGTCAGTCATGTGGTTGCTAGTACAGATCATGATGTTTATATGACATAGTCTGACTTCACTGAGAAGTTAAAAATAGTTATTAATATTTTTTTTCCCCACCACTTTCTGAGATTGGCATATAGATGTGTACTGAACTATTAGTGCATCTTTTATAGAAGTGTTTAAAGAAAACATGGGGAAGGAAGGTAAGCCATACACTTGGAAACTCTTGTCAAGGTATGCCATCAGGCTTTGCACAATCCAAGACGTGGTTGAAGTCTTCACTCTTGTGGTCCTTAACCTGGTCCTACGCTTCATGATAGCTTATTGATCTCATTGCCTCTGAAGTAGCCACAAACTCTCTGAACTTGTAGTTAAACATCCTCACAACCTCCTAGTGTCTGTCACATATGTTTACAACTCAGCATCCCTCACCCTAGAGCTAGCCATTAGCTACACAGCCTGACAGGTAACAGGCCTGGGTAACAGTAGGCCCTAAGCTACACAACCCCCCTCGTAACCCTGGGGGTCTTTGAAATTCATAATAAGCCCTATAGCCCCTGACAATCTGAAATCTTTAGTGTTATCCGTTGTTTTGCTCACAGTCTCATGCCTATGGCCTAGGGATGTCTGCTGGGTCAGGAGCTCTTCACTTCCCCATTTCCATATTAGCCCCAAGCTCATCCTGGGTCTGGCAGCACAGATGTGTGAGGAGGTTTTATGGCACTTTGGAAGAGGGTTGGTATGGTCTTTGCGGAGTGTTTGTGTGTACGTGGGGTCACAAAGAGTCTCAGTGCATGTTCTGGAGAATGGAGGGGAGATCCCAGAGGAGCCCTGCTTGTCTCTCTATGCCCTCCTTCCCCCGGGCAGCAATGCCCATTATCCCACACCACTGCTTTGCAAACTCCACAGATGTGTGCTGACAGAGTGTTCATGGCCCTGTCCCCCAGCACAGGTCTGGGAGCTGCAGTGGGGCCTTTCTGCTGCTTCTGGCACCCTGTCACAGTGGGCAGGAGGCCATGGTGCCTGTGCTGTGCTTAAAGCGAGCTCTGTCCCCCCGGGCTCTTCTGCCATGTCAGGGGATCTGAGTTGATAGCCTGGAGTGGACCCGATTACTTGGCTAAGGAATGGTGCCAGCGAGAAATGACAGTGTCGCCCTATTTCTCAGGCTCTAATTTCAACGCTATTTAATAATGCTTAAAGTGTGATTGGCAGCACCTCTGGTGCATGTCCTGGGCTGTGCTGGTTGCCAGATACACTGTGAATGGACATTGGTGTTCTCTGGGCTTTGTCCTTAAAAGAACTGTTTATTTTTATTTATTTATTTATTATATTTATCTATTCATTATATTTATTTATTTAATTTTTGCATTTGTTTTGTTTTGTTTGGGGATCTTTCTCTGTGTTTAAATATCCATGTGAGCTGTTTTTTGGGTTTAATCCTGGAAGTCTGGGAGTACTTGAGGGCCAATCAAGCAAAGCATTTAATCACCTGCTTAACCTGAAGTGCTTAACTCTCTGTTCAGTGAGACTCCTCACATGCCTGAAGGCTTCATGGAGCTCTTAGTGCCTTGGGGCATCAAGCCCATTATCCAGTGCTTTGCCTCCCCAACCAGCTGAGTGTGATTCTTGGCCCTGCCGTGGCTCTGGGAAGCGAGCCATCCTTCTAGTTAACCAGTTGGCAGAGCTGCCAGTCTGCTCAGCTGCTGTCCCTTCCAGGAATTGAAATGTCTGGGGAAAAAGAAAGATGATTCATAATTCTTCTGCATTTTAGTGTTAGTTCTTTCCATTTCGTGTTTTCATGACTGCTCTCTCCCTCTTTATTCAGGAAACTTTGCTGGCTACAACTGTGGTGACTGCAAATTTGGCTGGACGGGCCCTGACTGCAATGTCAGGAAGCCGCCAGTTGTCAGGAAGAACATCCATTCCTTGACAGCAGAGGAGAGGGAGCAGTTCTTCGATGCTCTAGACCGTGCAAAGACTACCATTCACCCAGACTATGTAATTACAACTCAGCACCGGATAAGTCTGCTTGGTCCCACTGGAGAGGAACCGCAAATTGCCAATTGTAGCATTTATAACTACTTTGTCTGGCTTCATTACTACTCAGTCAGAGACACACTACTAGGTTAGTGCTTTTCTTACCCAAGGGCTTTGCAGGTAAAGGAGAGGATAAAAAGTATTGCTGAACAAGGGTAAGTATGTTTAATACAGCTGGGATACTTTAGCAAGCAGTGAAGCCCAGTAAGAGGTCTCTGCAGTAAAATATTTGGTGCTGGGGATCTGGTGGACATCTGCATTTGGGGGCAGTTCAGACCTGCTTCAGACCTGTTGCAGTCTGGTCCCGGTGACTGAACTCCCCCAGGCATCAGAGTGCACACCAGCTGCACTTTGATGTTTCTTCTATCTGACAGGCAGGCAGTTTACAGGCTCCCAGGTTACTCTCTTGGGTGAACCAAAGCGTGGTCAGGCAGTGATCCCTTTCAAAAAGACATTCCTAGTCTAGAGTATAAGGTAGATGCAGCAGCAGTGGGAAGGAGGCTCTGCAGTGGTGAAGGCAGAGACCATCCAGATTTTGGGGACTGGAGTGCTACTGCTTTCTGTGGCCTTCAGCAAGTCACTAAGGGTGGGATTTGCCTGAACAACCAGAGAGAGCTTTTAAAAACTATCTAGGTTAGATGTTTAGGCATCTATCATCTCCACACTTTCTCCCAAATCAGGATTCCTAGTCCTCATGGCTCTTCTAGACTGAAGTATTTATGCTGGCCCCATTTCACAAAGCCCTGGTCCCTCAGGAAGAGGCAGCAGTACGGCTTTTCTATCCAGCAGAGCTACATGCAGGCTGTGAAATTTAGCATTCAAGTGTCTCCATCTGAGTGAGACAGCCCGTGAAATTTACCCACATTTACCTTCTTGCTAGAGGGTATCTTTTACCCCGCATCTGGTTTTCTCATTTCCCTTTCTGACACTGTCCCATTTTACAGGACTGAATGAAGCTGTCTCTGACCTACCACGAGCAAAGGTCCTTCAGGCAATGGTACAGTCATGTGGAAAAGGGAAGAAGCAACTTTCACTGCTGCTGCAGAGATAAATAAACCCACATGTGGGTTAAAGCTTGCTGAAGCAATAAGCAAATCCAAATGTGGTTTGAGGCCCCTCGTCTTTCAGTGTCTTATTTCTCATGTGTATGGTGTAGTTTCTCCCACTGTGTTGCTCTTCTCCAAATGCTGTTTTAAAGACAAATATGGGAAAGGTCAGATGATTGGATATCAAAATTAGGATGGGAGTGTATCAGGTTGGTTACATCAAGGAAATGCAGGCGGGATTTGAAGCAGATTTTGTATGTGGTATTTTGCTGAAACCCTTATTGCAGAATTGATAAGTGTCTGAAATATTTCTTGTTAAAAATAAAACCATGAATGATAACTAATTTGTCTTTGTAGAGATCCATAAATTTGAATTTCCATGTCCGTGATGACTTGAGCAAGGAGACAAGCGGGTTAATTTTGAGTAGAAATTAGGGGACTAATTAGAAAATCTTTTCAATCTTTCTGAACCAAGTACCCATCTAAAGACATTTCCATTGTGTGTGTTCTTTATGAAGATTTTTTCAGCTTAAAAATGTATACTTTAAAAACCTGCTGGATTATCATATTCAGAAACATATGCTGTATCAGACAGATGTCAATCAAAAACTCTTCTGAGAGAGTTGCTCACCTCCAATACTGTCACTCAGACACTGTGAAGCATTCTGTATTCTGAGAAACATCAGGGTGGGAACCTGTGCTGTCAGATCAAACAGCTGATGCCTGAGGAGCTGTTCTTGTGGAAGCAGTTTTTTGTTCTGCCTTTTTTTTTTTTTTTTTCATTATGACTGCAGCTATTTTAGCCTGTTGGACACTACAAAATTATGTAGTCCTGTAAGGAAATAAGATTAGGTTTATTAGTGAACCTCAAGAGAAACCCCTAAATTCATTGGATTTATAGAATGAAACAGTCTGAATTTCTCCTGAAATCTAGCATGAGATTTAATTCAAAAAATGTGACTAACCTTTATGATCTGCTTGGAAAATAATATTTAGGTACAAAGCATGCATTAAGGCATTACAGGCAGCTTTGCATTTTCTTTCACTGAGGGTTCAGCTATGTTGCATCAAGTAGCATGTTTTTGCTAAGGTAAGAATTTATCTGGAAAAAAAAAATGAAAAGGAGGTGCAATCAGTGAGCTAAACTAAGAAGGAGCTATTTTGCCATTACACTTTTGGAAAAAAAAATACCACGAGAATTTACTGATGATTGTTGAAATTGTGAGGGTAGCTCTTTTGCTGAGGTTCTCACGTACAGTAAGGGAAAAAGTGGCCAGGACTGTAGCAAAAAGCTTAACACCACCAAATTTCCCTTCCCAGATTCCTGCTTCTCCTCCTTGTGAATCACTGCAGAAACCTCTCATTGCTTTAGCTGTCTCCCTCACTAGCTTCTGCAGTGGGAACTAGCAGAAGCCTGAAGAGAAATAACAATCAGGATTTGAAGAAAAGTGGTAAAGGACATATTGAATTGCTGCTGGCAGGTTATGGGAAGTGTTGAGTTTCTCTTGATAGGTACACTGTGTAAGTCCTGCTGTTGAACAAGAGAATGAGACGAAGTGGTACATGTTAGCAAGTAGCTAAGATTTTTGACAGTAAGACAGTTTCTTAAAAAGATCTGTAAAAATGTGAAGAAATTTGCACGATATCCAACTTTTTGGGGAGTGTGAAGTTTGGGAAGCACTGAAGTCAGTATCCTCAGAGGAGTTTCACTTGTCCCCTGTAAGTATTGCAGCTTCTGATCTGTGTGCTCTTTGCAAAGGTGCAGAGCTGCAGGTTTTTATGTAACTCAGCTGAGGGCAACAGAAGAAGGCGCTGTCTTTATTTCTGCCTTCATTTGGTGCTGAAGTGCTTATTTTATCTTCCCTTTGTAGGGCCAGGCCGTCCCTTCACAGCTATTGATTTCTCCCATCAAGGACCTGCCTTTGTGACTTGGCATAGGTACCATTTGCTGTTGCTGGAGAGAGACCTGCAGGTTAGCTAAACAGCTTCTTCCTTTCCCATACAGCTTCTCTCTTTTGCTGCACTGCACGTCTTTGTTGCTTCAGCCTAGGAGAAGTTATTTCCTAGGACTGATTCTTTCACAAACTCTCAAGAGTGTTTGCTCACTGATCCTTTTTATCTAAAGGGAAATTAATGTTTTTGATACAGTTCACAGTTTCTTACTGTGAACAATGATGTGAAGGTTATATTGGAGATTTTTCTTCTTTACAACAGAGAGCAGAAGATACGAATTAGCACAATTCATTAATAAAATCAAAGAAACACTTACATGTAAAACCTGTTAATAATGTCTGCTGGAAATCAGACAGCAAGTAGGAAGGCAACACCAAATAATACCCTCTTTAAATACACCATGTTATAGATTCTATATTTTCCCATATTTAGGTGTAGATATTTTAAATAAATATACATTAATGTACGCGGCAGTCAGTTGCCCAAGGACTGACTCATTTCCATTTGCAGTATTTCTACATTAACAGTGTTGCTGTATGTCAGCCTTGCAGATCTCTAATGAACATGGTTGGTGTCTAAATAATTGCAGGATCTTTCTTGCATGAAATTGTATCTAACAAGCAAATACAAGCAAATACACTGTATTCCTCTATTAGTACAAATTCAGATTCTTCCCCAGGGCTAGCCTTGCTGGAATAAAAGCAAACCACACACACAATTTTACCCATTACCCACTTGCATCAATCAGAAAGCCTCTTAGTTGTTTAAGGCTCAATTAATCTCTGCTTCTGCTTTCCTGCTCAGTCTCTCAGTTGGTACAAGAGCTAACATGGCCAAAAAAAAGGGCAATCTAACAGTAGATTAACCAGTTATAATGTCTTTGCTAGGACTTGCTCAACGCCCCAGTCTTTTGAAAGCAGTTGGAGCAGCACTATGAAGCGTGTGTAGTTGCCTTCAAGTGCAAAGCAGAATACAGGATGCCCAGCGATGACTCACAGGAATCACTTTCTTTCTCTTTCCTTTGAAGGTGATTCTCCATTAACGTGTTTCTGTCCCTTGCAGCGACTGCTGGGCAATGACTCCTTCGCACTGCCCTACTGGGACTTTGCCACGGGTAGAAATGTGTGTGATGTGTGCACGGACCAGCTCTTTGGAGCATCGCGGCCAGATGACCTGGGGCTAATCAGCCTGAATTCCAGATTCTCCCGGTGGCAAATAGTTTGTAACAGGTACTGGAATACCTAGGGCAAGCCTGTGTACTGACCAAATCTTGTTTTGGCATTATAGAAAGTAAGAGGTGGGCTGAGAAATGTTTCCTTGTATAGGGTGAGATCCTAACTCTGATATATTTAGAGTGGCTTTGGGACTATGGAAACTATAGCACTCCTGGAAATTTTGGGACTCCTCAAAACTTTGCTAACACACATGGAAAACAGAGATGATTAGTGACAGCCACCATGGCTTCACTAAAGGCAAATTGTGCCTGACAAATTGTTCGCCCTCTGTGATGGAATTACAGCAGAAGGGAAGAACAACTAACATCACCTACCTGGACTTGTGAAAAGCATTTGGCACTGTCCTGTCTAAAATGGAGAGACATGGATTTGATGTATGAACCACTCAGTAGGTAAGGAATTGTTTGAATGGTTGCATTCAAAGAGTTGCAGTCAATGGATCGATGTCCAGGTGGAGACCAGTGATGAGTGGTGTCCCTAAGGGGGCCGTACTGGGACCGGTACTATTTAACATCTTTTTCGGCAATATGGTCTATATTGGGGACCACCTGAACTGGGGTAATCCCAAATGTGACTGAAGGCTGGATGACAAGTGGATAGAGAGCAGCCCTGCAGAGAAAGACTTTGGGATGTTGGTTAATGAAAAACTGAATATGAGCCAGCAATGTGCATTTGCAGCACAGAAAGCCAGCCTTATTCTGGGCTGTATCAAAAGAAGCATGGCCAGCAGGTCAAGGGAGGTGATTCTGCTCCTCTACTCTGTTCCTGTAGACCCCACCTGGAGTGCTACATTCAACTCTGAAGTCCCCCAGCACAAGAAGAACATGGAAGTGTGAGAATGAGTACAGAGAAGGGCGATGAGGATACTCAGAGGGCTGGAGCACCTCTCCTATGAAGACAGGCTGAGGGAGTTGGGGTTGTTCATCCTGGAGAAGAGAAGGCTCCTGGGAGGCTTTATGGTGGTCTTCTAATAACAAAAGTGGGCCTACAGGAAAGCTGGGGAGGGACTCTTTGTCTTCTTCTTTACTATGAGAGTGGTGAGGCATTGGTGCAGGTTGCCCACAGAATCTGTGTTGCCCCATCCCTGGAGGTGCTCAAGGCCAGGCTGGATGGGGCTTTGGGCAGCCTGGTGTGGTGGGAGGTGTCCCTGCCCATGGAAGAGGGGTTGGAATGAGGTGATTTTTAAGGTCTCTTCTAACCCAAGCCATTCTGTGATTTTGATTCAGTGACTGACCTTGAAGTGGCCAAGACTTCACACAGGAAAGAACATAAAGATAACAACATTCTTGCTGCCAGCTATTAGTAGGCATTTATTGATTTGTTTAAGTGCAGGGCTTTGATGATGTGTTCATGTCCAGGACCGGGGCAGTATGACATAGGACGCTGCCAGTTCTAATGCTCATATCAGCTCCGGTCAGATCTGGGGCAGTGTGGAGCCAGCCAGATGAAGGTACCGAGAGCTCAAGGCTTTACAGGAAAGTCTCTTTATCTGGGTATCTAAAGTGCTACTTGAATTTCTAGCTTTAAAGGCACCAGTTGGCTTTAACCCCAGTCCCTACTTTTTCTCTCAGATTTTTTTTTTCTTGGAAACTGGAATGAGTAAATTTTTGCCTTGCTAAAGTTAAAGAGAGAAGTAGTTTATGAAAATTCCATTTTGTGTTAAATAACACAGTTTTTTTTTTTTTTTCTGAATGTTACATTTTTCTCCTCCTCTGTCCCTCTTTTTGTCCCTGATACTAGAGAGTTTCCCCTCACTAACTAGCAGGCAGCCCCTGCAACAGCAGACTGTCATTGAGGTCCTGAAAAAGAAGGTGCAATGCATTGCAGTTGCTTTTCTTCTAAAAGAGATGAAGGATGGAAACTGAAAATCAGTTTTGTGTCATATATTGCTTTTCTCTACCACAGCCCACAGTGGGACTTTCCTGCTTTTTTGCTTTTTATTGAGTTAGAAAAATTGTCCTTGTTCAGGACTGGCAGTTCAGCAATAACTTCCACTTCCAGTCCATGGGATGTGAATTGGGCCTCCCCATGGGGTGTCTGTCCCTAAGCTCTGCTCTCTCACACCTGCAGCTGGGGCCCCAGAATCACAGCATCACAGCATGGTTGAGGTTGGCAGGAACCTATGGAGCTCATCTGATCCACCCCCTGCTACAGCAGGGCCATCCAGAGCAGGTTGCCCAGGACCATGTCCTGGTGGCTTTTGAAGGTCTCCAAGGATACCTTACAACCTGACTGGTCAACCTGTTTGTCTTTTATGCTATATGAAAAAAAGCCTACAAGCCTGGCTTCACCACCTTTCCCTAACTTGTGCCTCTTTCTGTTTCACGCACAGCTTGGATGATTACAACCGCCTGGTGACACTGTGCAACGGGAGTGATGAGGGGCCACTGCGGCGGAGGCCGCAGAGGGACTCGGGAGAGCAGTTGCCCACTGTGGAAGATGTCAGGAGGTGCCTTTCCCTGCAGGAGTTCGACAGCCCCCCATTTTTCCGCAATTCCAGTTTCAGCTTCAGGTTTGTCCTAGAGCCAGCTGGGTCATGGGTATTTTTCATTTGTGCATTCATCAGCAAAATGTGGTTATTAATTGTACCTTTCACCTGTCCACAGGAATGCACTGGAAGGCTTCAATAAACCAGAGGGAGCCCTGAACTCGCCGATGCTGAGCCTCCATAATTTGGCTCACTCTTTCCTGAATGGGACCAGTGTTCTCCCTCATGCAGCTGCCAATGATCCCATCTTTGTGGTATGGCCTTTTCCCCCAAGAAAAATGTCAGTGGCTGTGGCTCCAAGGCAGCTATCTCACCAGAGATTAGCAGAAATGGAAGTAAAATGAATCCCATAAAAACGAGTCTTTTAAATATAAAAATACTCTGTTCTTGAACTCTGCCACACTTGTGTGATGGTCAAATAAAGATGGAAGAAATCTCAGGGTGATTTGTGAGACATAAAATAAGTTTCTAGGGAGAAAAGCTGCTATTCCAAGTCACGCTGCCCTGAATTCTTTCATTAGGTGGTATCTAAATTTAACGTCTTTTACCAGAAGTCTTACAGCAACAAGAAAAACTTGAAAATTGGGTTAATTATTTTAGAGCAGTAGACTGAGTTTGTTTCTTTGTTTCAAACTTCACTATCTAACATGAAGCACATCTAATTTCAGGGTCACTTGGGGAGTAGAACTAACGTGATTTCACTGCTGTGTTAGTACAGTACTGCAGTGCAGTGAGCAGCGTGAACAGCTATGTGCAAATAAAAAGCCAGCAGCTGACTGCTACATGTCTTCCTTATCTAATAAATTCATGCCAATTTCTTTTCCTCTTTGTTAGATTAAACAATGGTGATTATATAGAGAAATTCCAATACAATTTCTTTCTTTCTTACCTTTATTTTAAGTTTGCAGTCTTTTGTGGGGATATTATCCCAAATACTTATGTAGTGGTTCTCTAGTTTATTTCCTTCATAATTCTTGAATTCCTACATGAATTCCTACTTAAACAGTCCAATCTTTGTTTCACTACTCTATAATTTTATATGAAGGATTATTTTCAATAAGATAGTTTCTAATTTTCTTTCAGGACAGCACATGAAAAATGTAAGCACACCAGAAATTAATTTAAACAGCCCCAACCAACTATACTAGTTGTCTGAACTCAACTTGAAGACAACTGTCTGTATTAGTGTTTTATAAACTGATCTAAGCTGCTCACTGGACAGGACTTGATCAATTTGTGGGTACCTGGAGATGTGGAGCTGGTGACATACTATAAAATGAGGATGAAGGAATCAAATTTCCTGTTATTTCTTCTTCATGTTAAGATGAAAGAGAGAAAAATAGGTTTGAGAGGTACGTTTACCTGAATAAACTCAGTGGGCCCTCAAGTGAGAGGTAGGACCTGCCTATTCACTGCCAGATACCAAACTGTCCAGAGGAAGAGTTTGCTATGCACTACAGCAACACGAAAGTATATAGCAAAATGTCTCATGAAGAAGATTAATTTACTCGACTCTCACAATTTTTTCTGGTTTCCCATTTTGTAAATTCCACCTGAATTAGATTACCCTCCTCTCTCTCTTTTAAAAGCTGCTGTCACCATAGGTGAGAGTGTATTTACCCCCAGGCTGCTGCTGTCTCTCTGGTGGGGGAACGTGCGAGCTGGTGGGTCCTTCAGGAACTGTGCCAGCTGGTCCCCAGCCTGGGAAGTGGCAGACAGAATTTCAGCAACCCCAGGACTCCGAGTGACAGCATGAGCCCCATTGTGGCCTCAGGTGACACAACTGTTGTATTTGTGAAGGGGAGGCTGCAGCCTTAGGTCATGTCTGCTAACTCTCAGGTCATGAGTATCTCTGCACCTTCTACACTTCTTATCGCTTGTATGGTCTCCTCAAGACATGCTCTGAACAGGGGGACCGCTTTAAAACCTGTTGAGTTCAGAAAGAGCTTAATAAACACGTGTGCCTCTCTATGCCTGGATTTTCAGGTTCTTCACTCCTTCACCGATGCCATCTTTGACGAGTGGATGAAGCGGTTTAACCCCCCTGATAATGCCTGGCCTGAGGAGCTGGCCCCTATCGGTCACAACAGACTGTACAATATGGTCCCTTTTTTCCCTCCTGTGACCAATGACCAGCTCTTCCAAACTGCGGAGCAGCTTGGCTACACCTATGCCATTGACCTGCCAGGTATGTCTCAGAGACCAAGAGATGAGATAGCTCAAGTTTTCAGTGACACAGATATCTGGAAAATAATGCACTGCTCACAAAAGCATGGGTCTGTTCATCTGGTCATTAGCAATCCCATGGTGTAGCTTAGGTAGTTACAACTCACCAGATAAGCTGTGGTAATTAGAAGAATGTATATAGTTAGTTTTCTCCTGCTCTGCAGCAAAATGCATGAGCTTGAACCGCTCTCACACTGACAGCAATGCTCCTTTGGGGCTAAGGAGGCTTTGATTTTGGCTCCTCTCCCCAGGACTACTGATGTCTGTTACAATCCTTTAACCTGTCAGAGGTCAGGCGCTCTGCCAGAGAGCTTGTATGGCTAATGCAGGTCACTAGAAAATACTTGTTTTGCACAGGGCTCTGAATTATGTTGTCCCATGAAACCCATTAGAGATGCACTCTGATAATCTCTGGATCTCTTGGAGAGATGTATCTGGGTGCTTTGTAATATAAAACCCTGATTTTAAAGATTTTCTGTGTCTTTCAGTGTGATATGCCTAAGGGTTTGTGTATTCATTTGAAATTACCTTTGACACAAATCAGATAAAGACAATCTCCACACCTCTCTCCCCCTCAATCCAAAGTGTTTATGCACAAAATCCAAAATATGAAACGCAAGCTGCAAATATTTATAGAAGGTAAAAGTGTAAGGAAAGCTGCTTTACCAAAGATTAAATCTGAGCAGTTTCTTTCTCCATCTCACTATTCCCTCAAGAAGCAGTAGGTTTTTATCTGACCTATGTGGACAGAATTTTCTTCTAAGTATTTACAGTGTATCTGTGGTTTTAATCTGTGGAAACTGTTTAAAAGCCTACAGACTGAAACAGATTGAAACCCTCATCCTTAAACTGCATTCATGCAGGGCAACCCTGGCTTGTGGAGATGTGCTAGCTGCCTTGGTAGTGCTTTTCTCAGGGGTGGCCCCAGAATTTCCTTGAAAAAGGGGAAACTTTCCCTTTTATGGAGTTTCAGTTTTCCTCTCCCTGGACTAGTGTCTGTGCTCCTGCTTTAGAAATGTTGCTATCCCCTGGGAATGGCTTACCCAGAGAGGAACAAAGGTATCTTGTGATTCTGCTGCTTCTCCACTCCCACATGAATAAATTACTAGCTCACTGTGAAGTCTTCCAACTGTGCATCTTTCCCATTCTCTACACTTTTCTTTGTTTGAAAGGTTGGAGCTGAAATTGAGCTGTAGATTTCTCTGGCAGGAAACATCTCTGGTTCTGGTATGTGTGTTGGTTACAAGGTGCATCCTGTGTGGACACTGGGTCTCTTAGCCACACAACTAATAGTAATGACCAGGCTGTGGGATATTTGCTTTGTTCCAAGCAAGTTGAGAAATGAAGTTTTGGGCTGCCCTCACTTCAGACTTTTCATATTTCCAGGTTCACTTGAAGAAACCCAAGCATGGGCTGTCAAGATTGGATCTACGATTGGAGGAGCATTTATAGCTTTAGCCATACTCATTCTGCTGCTTGTACTTTTCCAGCACCGAAGGCAGAGAAAAGGTTTTGAACCACTGGTGAATGTGAGCTTCAGTCCCAAAAAGTACATGGGAGAGGCCTAGTGCCCTTGCTTCGTTTCCTTGCTTATTCTTGTAGGAAATGACCTTGATTGATTTATTCAGATCTTAGCTGAGTTTAGCTAACTTTATCACACACACCTTTGGCAGCTGACTACATTGTTCTCATTTAGTTTTCCAGTTATCTTGTGAATTGTGATATACAAAGTCTCTGGGTGCATATGTGCAAGGCCCAAGACAGTCCAGGGTTTTCTCATTACCAGACATTATCTGGAGTGTGACATTCAGAAGTCATCCTCTATAGATTTAGATCAAGACAGCTAAGAATCAAAATAGATGAAAAACAACTTGAATAAGCAAGATATTTTTTTCATCTCAGTGTGATTTTGATTTCATTTAGAAGCCCTGGGATGCACTGAAAATTATAAACTCTACATATATCTTTGAATAACATATTATTTTACAGTTGTCAATAAATACTCTGAATACTGTAGTTTTTTCTTGAGGTTCAAAATGTTTTATGCATTTTGGCAAAATACTGTGGGAACACCATGGTTAAAGTTTGCTCCAGAAGTATGATCATATTATTTTATATGATTCCATATGTTATTTCTGATCAATATGATTTTAGTAGCACATAAACCTCCAAACTCAAATTCTCCTAAAATTTGATTAAAAGTTTTACCCCTGTGTTTGGAACCTGTAACAGAAGTTGAAAATGCTGCTTGCCTTCTCTGTTTTGGCTTTGCTGCATTGTTTCATAAATTGGTGAATATTAAATACTTTCCAAAGTCTGGGACCCAGGGCTGAAGTCAACAAGATTGAGAGAGCTTTCATCACCAAGGACTGCAGATAGGGGATTGGGTTTGGATATGGCACTCTCTATACCTCTGTTTTAAATATTACTTTATACATTTCCTATATATTTCCTTATTTAAACAGGGGCTTGGATGACATTTCAGTGGCTGTCCTATGTTTTCTACACAGGAAATGAAGTCCTGAACAGATTGACAGATTGTGTCAGGCTTGGTGCACAATGTTGCATTAATTGAATGCTCTGATTTTGCATTTTGTATAGAGTGTGTCTTGAGTCTTGTAGAAAAATTCCTTTTTTTTTTTTTTATTAATTTTGTTTCTTTTGTAGCCTTGAAAAAAATTCCAGTTAGTAATGATTTCTACGATATTTCTTCAAGGCCTGCTCAATATTAGCTATGCAGACTAGGAAGAATATACCAGCAGGTATTCACATAGCGCTGAGTATATATAACTCATGAAACTTACTTTTAAAATATTGACTTTTGGGGCAAATGAAAGTCATGGTTTGCTCACCATGTGCTCAGATAGCTCTTGTTGCATTAATTGGAAAGTGATCTGCTGCCAGTTCTGCTGTTCTGCGGGTCCTCAGGAGGGTCCCAGTGTGCCTCAGCATCACTCTGCCAGTGTGTGGCATAGCAGGTCCCTCGGGCCCCTTATTGAATACTCTGTCAGAGGCTGGGAGACGAAGTTTGGGGACTGTGAGGTGCCACTGATCTTATTTGTTAGACTTCGCTTTGGGAGAGGGCGTGCAGAGCTCACAGTGCCCGTGGCAACAAACTGATGAGCAGCAGAGCCAATAAAGATGACGAAATCTCCAAGTCCTGGACTTATGTCCCAGGTGGGATGCAACAGTTTGCTTTGAAAGCATTTGCTTGGCATTACTTTAATAATTAGGACTTTAAAACCGTGTTCAGTTTACAGTTGCTTGTAAAAATATGGCTTAGGCAAGACGTACCGAGAGCACAACATGCCCTCTCGCGGCTTACTGGGAAATTACCTGGTGACACCACATTTTTTTTTCTCTTTTAAAAGTACAGTCGTGGTCTAACAGCAAGGAAAGTCGTGTCCTTGGTGAAAGGAAGAAGTGCAGGTAAGCTTTACATGAAATAGTTAAAAAGAAGGAAAGGTAAGCATAGGCACATACAAAAATGATCGAGGAAATGCTGTAATAAGTTTGATTTAAAAGCTTAGTTTCAAATTTTCTAACGTTTCATGTATTCCAAAATATAGAAGATACATATGATATATTTTTTTTTTTTTCCTCAACGGGGGTGTTAATAAATACCTGCAATCTATTGTTGCATAAATTTACTGAAGCTATTACTACCAGAATGGGATGAAAAGAGATCCTTCTGTCCTATAACAGGAGATGAAGACTCTCATAAACTCCTCAGCTGAGGGAAACAATCCTGAAAACACACCACCTCCAATATCCACAGAGCCCAGGACACCCTGGGATTTTGGCCCCAGAAACCTGTGCAAAGCTCACGGGGTTGGGGTGCTGAGGTGGTGCTTGCTGGGGTATCCTGCCCTGCCTTTGCACCACCAGCAGCTCTGGGCACCACCAGCAGCGTGGACACCGAAATGGGGACAAGGAGGATGGTGTCTGTCTGAGCTGGGGTCACTGGTGCCCACAGCCCGCCTCTTTTCCATCTTACATCCATAACCAAGCAGTCACACAGCCCAGCACAGCAAGGGAGGATGAAGGAGTGTGCATCTACCTCTGTGGTCACTTTCTACTCGGAACACTTGGCTGACAGAGGGGAAGTGCACTCCTGGGTGACTTCAAGCTGAGGTGGGTGTAGTCATCAGTCCCCCCCTACCTCCCCAAGTAATTCCTGCTGAATTGGTGCTTACTTCTGACAAATGGCTCTGAATCACAAAGGAGTACCTGTAGCTTGCAGCTGCAAATGAAATGTTTAAGCTCCAGAGAGGGAGAAGTGCTCAAATCCACCCCATTCTTAGCCATTTTATTAGCTAGACCTATACAGCTTCCAGCTCTGCTTGTATGGCTTTTGAGTGGATTATCCTTCTGAGGAGTTTAATTCTCTCTAGTCAGTAGCTAATTGCTCTCTCAGTTGACTGTACAGCATCTGTGGGCAGCTAATGCCTCTCTCTGAATCATCCAGTGGGTCAGGTGCTTAATTTTTTGTCTCCGTAGCAAACTGGTGGTGGCCACATTATCTCTGTCAGTCATGGCCTGTGCTTATGTGCAAAAGATTATCATAAAAATTCTCTGAAGGAATTAGCAAGATCTTGTTTTCTGAATTAAATTAAATCTCATTGCTGGCTGTTTAGTTGAATGCTTGAAGAGGAGCCTGTTCCGATTCTGCCCCTGATTTAGGGAAGAAGTGATGTAAACCAACCACATCTCATGGCTCTTACTGTGAAACTGGAAGTTGCAATGCCTTTACTGACCTTCTGCTTCTATTAAGTGCTTATTTCACACTACTTTGCTTTTGGGAGAGATGTTGTGTGCCTGTGCTTGTGATGGGAAGAAAAGAGAAAGAAGAGAGGCAGATTCAAAGATTTGGCTAAATTTAGTAGTGAAGATACATGCTTACAGAACCAGGCATGTAGGCTGATGGCAACGAGGAAGGAAACTTAATTTCCTAAAGTACTCCCTTTGGCTCCTTATGCAGTGCATGAAGACAGTTAAGTGCCCTCCACAGAGCTACAGGTAAAAGCCAGGATATGAGCAGGGCTGCATGTATAATCCTGCTCTACTTCAGTGCTCCTACAGCACAGATACAGCTCTGTATCTGTAAGATATTCATTATCCAGAGCTCTTTGCTAAAACTGCGCTTTTCGAGATGTGGGTGGCCAGAAGAAATGGTACCAGTGCTGTCCCTCTTTATAGACTCCAGCCATCTCTTCTAATGGGGACCACCCACCTTTTCTCTGAAAGGCCCTGGGCATCAAAAGATACCTTTATGCTGCATTTCAAGTCAAGTCACTGTATGAGGTATTGTAACGTATAAATCCAAAATCACACTCTGGTACTAGCAAAGGGACCTCCAAGGAAGAAACATGAGAAGAAAATGTGACCTGCAACCTACCACTTTATTGGTCTCTGGCTATGCACCTAACTGCAGTGTCTGCAGGTCTGATTGACTTCTCTGATTGACTGATCTTTTTCACTGATCCTGTCTGTGCTTATGGCGATGTCACCATCACCCTGTGTTCTTTCCTCAAGGGACCCCGATGCCACTCTTCTGTAAGGGCAGATGGGATTTGCAGCAACTAAGCTAATGAATGTCATGATGACAATGAGAGACATGGATGTGGCAGTCAGTTTGAAAAGTAGCTCACCCTGAATGTACCGAGCTATTCAATAGAGAGGGAATAAATGGTCAGGTATCTTCTAATGCAGATGGTCCCCTCCAGTTTGCCTCTTCTCATTTCCCTACCTTGTGTCTCTGGCCCGTTGACAAGCCCATGAACCCTGGAGGAACCTCAGTAGGCAGGATGGAATGAAAACATAGACTGAGACCAACCATTGCCCTTAGCAGCACTTCCGAGTGTCCAAATTAAGGAGACAGGCATTTTATCCCCATCTCAGATGAAGACTTTTCAACACTGCCCTCAGGCTGGATTAAAAAGCTCATTTTTCGGTGCTGTGGTTCTGGCTGTGGTGGGTCTCCTCCTGCGGTTCCTGATTTTCTGCGGTCATGTCACAGAGAGTCCAGCTGTCTGTTTGGGATGCAGTGACTTGCACGAGGTGCAGTGGTGCCTGGCAGGGTGAGATAAGCTTGCAGGACACTCTTCCAACTCACGAAACACAACCCCTTCTGCTTTCCAGTTGTACTCTGTCTAGGAGAGTTCTGCTTGAAAGGGCCATCCACTGCAAATGACTCTAACGCTATGCTTCAGGAGCACCTTCTCTAGGTTACAGTGCACTAACCCTTTGTCTCCTGTACTGAGATGATAAAAAATCTCAGATTTTTGAACATGACAGAGGTGGTGCAAGGGATGACTCCAATTTTGGCTACCAGTCTCTGCAGGAAGATTACTCGCTAACTTATTAATTAGGGTTTGCTTTCAAGAGAGTATTATCAGGGTAGCTGCCTTGTGTGCTCATTCTTTTCCCTGTGGAACTGCTTAAATATTCAGTGATGTGGCTACAAAGTCCCCCCTTGTGCCTTCTTTCACTTGGTGATTTCATTGCTGTGTCCCAGGCTGCTTCCAGCCCTGTTTCCCTGCCATCTCTGAGTATTCATCCAGTCCCTTAGCAAATCTTTTCATTTCTGCCTCATAAGAAAGACTCCTGAGGTTTCAGTTTTTTTTTCTTTTTTCTTTTTTTTTTTTCTTCCCAGTGAAAATGTCTTTCAGCGGCTTGATTTTTCATGTGGAGGTGTTATTGCTCAGATATCTGTAACAGTTTCACAGTTGCCTCCTCTGCCTGAGCTAGCTGAAAAGCTACTAAGCACATAAAATGTTTATTGTCAGGAATAAGGCTGATGACTGGCTTCTTTTGGGCTGGCTGCCACCAATTTCAGATAGAGCCTGAAGTGCTTATTAAACTTTCCTTGGCTGGTTTCTTTTTCATTTTAACTGCAGAACTTCAAACCCAAGCGGGGCTTTTATTAACAAACCTTTCCACTTTCTTTCGTGGTGCCATGTCCTACCACCCCATGGCTCAGGGCAGGGAGACCCTGCCAGGGAGCTGCTTCTTTCTGCATTAGCTCCTGCCAGCTGTGTGCAGCGAGAGCATCGCGAGGGGAGCCGGTGTGCTCAGCCCGTGCAGATGCACATCGAATTTACTCGCAGTCCTTAGGATCTATGTCAGCAGCTGCCTTTGTGGTTAGCAGGTGCGCTCTTGCTTGGCATGCTCTGCTCTTGCTGGTCCCCTTGGCATAGCTGTCCGGCAGAGAGGCGAACAAATGGCTTCATTTAGAGCAGCTCGACGACTGTTCAGATTCGTGTCACATCCCAAAGCGGCTGCATCTCCTCTCCACGCCTGGGAACGGGAGCTTCAATGAGATATATAGAAAGCCTTCTTCTTCTGCAGATGTGTACACCCACTCAGTGTGCCAAACCCTATGGATTTAGAATTCAACTCAGAGCTTTGAAAAATGCCAGTTGTGAAGGCGAGGCACAATCCTTCCTGAGAAAAGAAAAGGCTGGATTTCTAACAGAAGGAAAAACCATCCTTTCATCCAGTCCAGATATATTCTTTCCTACTTCCTTCTCTTTGCCCTCCAATACTTTCCATCCATAATCTTAGCAAGCCTCATGATCTTGAAAAAAAAAGATTTTTTTTTAAATAATGTAGAATTTGTTATTTTTGAAAGCAACCTCCCAGCTAAAAAATTCTGATCAGAGACATGATACATGGAGAAAGTGATGACAGAGCTCAGTGTTCATTTGTACTGTGTCTGTCTGCTGGAAAGAAGGAAGTATACTCTGGTGACTGTGCTAGGACAGAAGAACAGAAAGATAAAAGTCTTATTTCTACTCAGAACTGAAAAGGGAGGAAAAAAAGCAGCACCTTTCATTTCAGTCTTGCCTGTATCTACATTTTTTAGCTTGGCCTGGGGATTGCCTAGTCATGTTTCTCTGATGTATACTTAATTATGTTATTCAGATGGATGAATTTGTGTCAGCTCATCACACCAACCTGTCTCATGCTCATTTTTGCCTTAGCCGCTCTCAGTCATTCAATATCAGTATAGCTGCTGTCTGAAAACCTCATTGCTAGTAGCACTGCACAAAATTGCTCCTTCCACATTTCTCAAATATTCCACAAGTTATTTCATTTGGAAGCAAAGTTAAGGACAGGTTTTACAGAGCAAAATGAATGGGAATGGGAACCTATTGAACAACGAAATGACTGCTTGGAATATTGCCTCTGCTTGACAAATTGCAACAAATTCACTTTGCAGCCAGGGAATGTCAAACTTCTTTCCTTCCACACTTCATGGAGTATGCAGTGGAGCAGCTTTCACTAGAACAGAAATTCCTTAGTTTTGAGTTGTGGCTGTGGCATGGTTAAGGCTTTTCATAATTTGTTTTATGGAGAAGCGTCCCAGCACCTTTCAACGTTTCAGGATACTGTAACTGCACTTAAGACAAGAATTATTGAATTGGGAAGCAGAGTTTTCCAAATTTCACAGCAGTAGGAAAAAGGAAAAAAAAAAGCCTTCACAAATTTCTAGCATGTTTTCACTGCCGTGTAGTTTGTACTGCTGTATGTTTTCTGCTGGGAGGTGCCCCACAGTCTCTCTGTTGGTCCCCCTGGAGGCCTCTTCCAGTCTCCCTCCTCTCTCCAGCATTGCTTGCCTTGTCCTTTCCACGTTGCTTTACAAATATATCTATTTCACACTCCTCTAGCCTGTTTACTAATATTTATAACAGCAGGAGAAGGTAGAATGAGGCTTAATCCAAGCTGTATTTCTAAACAGCACTATAAAATGTGTAACGCTAATAATTATTCCATGTGTTAACCATTTGTGTTGGATGTATACTCTCAGGTGTTTTAAGAATAGTCAGGACTACAGTTAAAAGATGAAAGTTTTTAACATGTAATGATGAGTTTGTGAGGTATTTCTGTAAGAATTCTATTGCTTAATTTTTATTAATTAATTTCTATGCCAAAACTAGATAAACACATAATTGAAGAAACCATTAACCACAAAAAAGTCAGGAAATAGAAACTTCATATGAAAAAAAATAATCCAAACAGCAACAACAAAAAACAGAAAACAAACAAACAAACAAACAAAAAAACAACAACCCAAAAAGCAGAACTGGAGTCCATACTTGGCATCATTATCTGTTCCGCTTGAAGGACATTTGTCGTGGTTTGACCCGGCCGGCAGCCAAACACCACGCAGCCGCCCGCCCACCCTCCCCCCTCCCCCTCTGGGACGGGGGAGAGAAATGGAAAGTGAAGCCCGTGAGTTGAGACAAAGACAGCTTAATAAGACAGGAAAATAATAATAACAAAATAATAATAACAATAATAACAATAATGATACAATGGTGATAATACGAAAGTAATAATAGTATGTACAAACAAGTGATGCACAATGCAATTGCTCACCACCCGCTGACCGATGCCCAGCCTAACCCCGAGCAGTCCGGCCCCCTCCCCCCGGCTAGCCACCCCTATATATTGTTTAGCATGACGTCAGATGGTATGGAATACCCCTTTGGCTAGTTTGGGTCACCTGTCCTGGGTCTGTCCCCTCCCAGCTCTTACTGCACCCCCAGCCTGCCCGTTGGCAGGACAGAGCAAAAGGCTGAGATGTCCTTGGCTTAGTATAAGCACTGCTCTGCAACAATTAAAGCATCGGGGTGTTATCAGCACTCTTCTCATCCTAAGCCAAAACACAGCATTCCACCAGCTACTAGGAAGAAAATTAATTCTGTGCTAACTGAAACCAGGACATGATGTTATTTTTCCTCTCCCTTCTTTCCCACACTCACCACTCACCACCTTACCAAGTAATTTATTTGTGGTAACTACAAATATTAAACCTGGACAGCGCCATTTAGCTAGTCCTTTCTCCAAGCCCCTCATATTTTAACCATCTCTCCTTGGCCTGACCCCAGAGCACACAGCAGTGTGGGCTGCCCAGCCCCGCACACACCCTCATGGGTCAGGCTGAGTCAGGTACAGCTGAACTCAGAGCTGAACACCACCAGTCACCTGTCACTGTACCAAAATGGGCTGTGTTTTCTCCAGTTATAAGAAAATATCATTCTTCATGCAAATCCAGATTCGAGGGGAGTTTTTTTCCTGAATTTACATCATATTGCCAATCCTTGACACCTACACATATTTTATATTAGCTTGGCATCTGTTTTTGATAGCATTCTGGTCTGTCTGAGCTTAGCAATGCATCAGAAAACATTTTAGGCCAGAGTTTTTCCCAGATTAGTGAGAACAGTTGATTGAATTTACTAATATTTCCCTTGATTTCAGAAGTCCATCTGTACTACCCATACATTCAAGTGAATGGATATGCAATGCAGAGTTGTATAAATATGGTATTATGTTCAATAGTGTATTAACACAATAAATGTTAATAGTGTATTAACACAATAAATACAGCAAAGCCTCAGGATTTAGTATATCAATATTATTTCAGTGCTAAAAGCTGTTTTTCAAATATCATCTCCAAGTAGAACAAACCAGAACCTTTCCTTGCCATTCAAATGAAAGCATCTGTTGTTTTCAAACAGTTAGCTAGTTATACTTTCAGTTTTTTATAATGCTTTCTCACACTTCATTCTCCTTGAATTTTATTTGCATGCTGATGAAACAAAAATATAATAGACTTGCAATGTTTCATACAGACATGAAACAAAAGATCAGAAATCTGACAGAAAAAAGGTCACTTGTCGTAGTATTTCTAGACTAAAAGGTTTCAGTGGTGTTTGAACAGGCAGCTAGATTTTGGACACTTTACTGAATCAAAACTCTAACAATTCACATTTTCATTCTGTTCCACCAGGATTTAAAGCAAGGCACCGCTAATTAATAGAACCATGTGGTAGGTGCCTGAGAAAAGAATAATAATTAAAAAGAGTTACTAATTATCAACTTTTCCAAGATTCCCAGAAGAGACTATACACCATTGCAGGTAATGACTTTTCAGGGAAGCAGCAGAATTTCAAACTGATGCTTACACTAAGCTGTCTTCAGAAAAGCAATTGTTTCTTTTTTTTCCTCCTTTTATAACATGAAGCATGCACAGAAAGAATTGCCTTGCATTAAGAAAGTAAAAAATAGTGCAAAATTATTAGAGCCTTAAAATAATTTTTAGGGACTGAAAACAGCAAAAGTTTTATTTTTTCACTTAAAAGCTCAGTTTTTTTGTCCAGAATGGGGAACACAGCAGTCCCTTCTAACAAGACGTTTGCACTCCCAACCTTGCTGGAATGATTCTTTCACTAATACTGTTTTAAAATGAGAGGATCTCTCTCAGCTCAGTGACAGACATCTCGAGAAGGTGAAGGACTTCATCTATCTTATACACCTATTGTGGATATGCAGAGGCAGGTAATATATTGATACTTATTGATGCTATGCTTTGGCTCCAGCCCCTAATCCAGAAAGGCATGACTTTCCTACATATCTGCCAGCTACATGCAGGTATCGTAGATGCAATGGAAACCATGACTCAATCAGCCCCACAGAATTATTTGGTGCCATTTGAGATATCCTAAAAAATCCAAGATGTAATGTGTGGGAGTAGAAGATGTAGACACAGGATATACAACATATGCAACAGATCCAATGGGCAAATGAAATGCACCCTGCAGCATCCAAAATGGCACTGTTACCTCTATTTAAACCACAAAAAGCCTTCCTTGGGGTGAGCTTCAGTTAACCTAAATCTACGTGTGTACCAGGTAACAGTAGGATTCAGCTCACCCAAATTTAGAAAACTGATTTCATTGCCTAAACTTGGGCCTTTAACTTGAGGTTCTTGAGACCATCCAGCTTGGATGTTCAGCTGCCAATCCAGAAGAATACAGGGCCTCTACAGGTACTCTGTTACATCTGCTGGCTCTGGGCAGATGTCTTTGCTAAACCAAAACATTTCAAATGCAAAAAAATGACACTAGACAACAATATATAGACAGCTGAACAATGCCCTTGAACTTATATCTGAATCAACAGAAGAATTTTAAGGAAGCTGTATCAACAGTTTAAAGACTTTGTATGAAATCTTAAGACTCCACTGCAAGAATTAGAATGAGTCAAATGCATTAAAATGGAGAAACAACTCCCTTCTGTTCGGTGAATCCCACGTTTCTTTAAGATTGATTTGCTTTAAATGTTTTTACAGTTATGTAAAAAAAAAGTGTTTATTATGGTTCAACAGTTGCAATAAAGTGCTACCATTAAATTAGATTGCAGTCTTATTGACTCAGAACTAAGTGAAAACAAAAATTAACATTTTAAAAACTATCTTCTATATAGTCAGAGAAAGCTCTTGTCTTTTGCAAGAGAGTGAATAAATAACTACCGCTTGAAATGTCATCCTTAGATGTCATGACTTTTGATACTTCCTCAATGTTCTTCATTTCTCTGACAGATTTTAGAGGTATATTACTTGCAAATAGAATGTAACTTGAAAAAGAATGCTGCAGAACAAACTCCTCATAAATTATTTTAAAGATTCATCTTACCTCATTATTCTCCAGTAGCTGGCAATCATGGGATTAACACTGCTGGCCTTCAGAGAGTGCATTTCATTTTACAGCCAAGAAACCACAAGCCACGAGCCATATACTTATGTCAGATATTTATTGTAGTCCATCAGAGAATATCAAATCCCTGTTTTCAAACCACCAATATACATTGCCTTCATGGTATGAGTGAATGGTGATGAGAATGAGAAGAACTGATGAGGATGGATAGATATGTTTAACACATCTTGTGTAAAAATGAATTGGACAATTTTAAGTCAGAGCAGTTATAGTTTATTCTTTATATGGTAAAGCAATCTAACAAAACCAATACCATAAAAATAACTAGAATGAATAAGGCATGTCAAAGTCTTCACTGAGGTGTCAAGTATTTATACATACAGTACTAAATATTAAGCAACAGTGTAAAAGATTGCCCCATGCTTCATTGCTGTTGTAATTATGAAAGAATAAAGTGTGTGTCATCAGGTGTTTTTTAAGAGAGAGACACCAAAGATACAAGCGCAAATTTAAATGGTTAGTATCAAACATGTTAGATATTCTTCTCCTTGAACTGGAGCCAATAGCAAACTTTCACTAGGTTCATTGGAAGGAGGACCAGAGAGGCTAGGGAAGGCATTTCTGATCCTCCATTGCATAGTCCTCACACAGCAGAAATTACATTGTCCAGATTGCTGTGACACTTTTAACTTTAGGTTGAAGGAAGTTACATTAGAGTCCTTACCCAAAAACCATGGGAATAGTTACCTCACCAAAAATGACTGCTTCTCATCAGCTATCCTTAATACTTGGATTAATGGGCTGTGTGCAAACCACCTGCGTGGGCACTGTACATGTCTGTCATGGTTTCTAAACTGAAGATAATCATGAATCATTCACACAGCTTACTATACCATGATGCCAGACCTTGGTACTGTCAACAGAGAGAAATAGGAGAAAAAATATATGCACCTACAGCAGGTGGAGAGTATGGGTTTCCCCATTTCTCTCTGTTGACAGCATAGACAGTCAAAATCTCATGGCATTGAGAGGCAGATAGTTTGACTTCCTCATTGCTTTCCTGACATTGCATGGCACAGTAGTTGCTGCAGCTGGGTACCTATAATAGGCAGTCTGCATATGACTTTGTGTGTTGTATCAGGAAGACTTTCCTGATAAGCAATCCAATCTTTTTCAGCTGAGATATTGTGCACTCTTCATGGAGAGTTAATTAATCATAGATTCTATATTTTAATGCTTTATCAGTTCAATTAAGTTAAGATGAATAGAAAGGTCGATGTATCTTCTTGTTTAACTGAAGAAAGTCTCTATTTCTCATAATAGAGACAACTGGAAAAACTGATTTCTAGAGTTTTTAACACTGCTTTTGTGGAGATACACTGGTAAAGAGTTTGCTGTGAATTTTAAAATAATATCCTCAAGATATACTAATCAGAATTAAACTTTCACGGAGTGATGAGAATTTTATGTCATGGTGTCTTAACAAAAGCAAAGCTTTGGCTAGTAATCAGTGACAATCAATTAGACCTTCAACAAGCCATTGGAAATTTAAAATATGCACATGAATAAACAGTAGGATAATGCTATGAGAGAAATAACTTGCCTTACACTGTTGTCAATGAAAATACATACTCATTAATATATGTATACTATGAAGGAGGGAAACTAACAAGGTACACTTTGTCTGAAAAGCATTAGGTAGATAACATTTGCAGGCAAAAGACAGGGCAAATAAAGTTAATCTTTAAGAATGCTAGCTATTGTCTCAGTCTGTTATTGAATATTACAATCCTATCCTAACTCTCAAACATGTTGTAAGCACTAAAAAAGGATTTTTCAGTAGGCAGCAAAAGGAAGTATTGATTTA